>NC_133192.1:55015000-55055000 GCF_049306965.1 Danio rerio
ATAAACCTACCCACACCACCAAACCTGTCCATAACCCAACCTCTATCCCAACTCAAGTGCACCACAAGTGTTCCCAAATACATTATGAACACAGTAAGTACATTGTATTTATTTTGTTGATGCAAGTACATAGTAGTTAAGGACACTTAATATAAAGTGGGACCGAATTTTGTTTATATGTGATTTCTTGTGATAAGTTTGTACTTACACATTCAATGCATGTACTTCAGTATTGGATGCTCAACTGAATTGGCTGAAGTCAGTTCTAAGACAATGATTTTCTAAATCTTTTCCTACTTATGTATTTCTTTTCATAGGCCGTTGCAAAATGAGGCTACTGGCATCGACCTCCATGTGCCACTCTATCAGGAGATCCGAGGATCGGTGATTACAGGGCATGTGGAATATCAGATTGTGGTTGTGACCTGCCTTTCTTCCTTCAAGTCAGCAATACACAAAACAGGAGACGTTCTGCAGTTTGTTGTGTGTAACTGTCTATGGTTGTACAATTACACATTTTTTATTCGTTTTTGCAGCACTATAAGGTAGTTATTTTAAATTCATGACAACAATATTGGTAATGATATTATAGTTTTTCTCAGTCGCTTTGGTACATTTCTCACAACACTATTTACAAGACTGTAATATTTCAGCCTGACGTATTCCACCATATAATGAAGTGATCATTTTAATTTATCGCCAATATTACCCACGGTGGCGCAGTGGGTAGCACGTTCGCCTTACAGCAAGAAAGTTGCTGGTTCAAGCCTCGGCTTGTTCAGTTGGCGTTTCTGTGTGGAGTTTGTATGTTCTCATTGTGCTTGTGTGGGTTTCCTCCGGGTGCTCCGGTTTCCCCCTTAGTCCAAAGACATGCGGTACAGGTGAATTGGGTAGGCTAAATTGTCCATAGTGTGTGTGGACATTTCCCAGTGATGGGTTGCACCTGGAAGGGCATACGCTGCATAAAACATATGCTGGATAAGTTGGCGGTTCATTCCACTGTGGCCACCCCAGATTAATAAAGGGACTAAGCCGAAAAGAAAACGAAAGAATGAATGAGTCTCAAATATTAACATTAATATTAGTATAAATATTAAGAGGGGCGATGGCCTCTGTCGCCCCCACTCGACCGAAAGGGAGTCGGGTCCAGATCCCCGAGCCCGTGCGGTGACGCAAACGAACCCGGAGATGCCGGCATGTGCCCCGGGAAAGAGTTCTCTTTGAGGCAGCGGCGCAGTAGGTAGTGCTGTCGCCTCACAGCAAGAAGCTCACTGAGTTGCTGGTTCGAACCTCGTCTCAGTTGGCGTTTCTGTGTGGAGTTTGTATGTTCTCCCTGCCTTCGCATGGGTTTTCTCCGGGTGCTCAGGTTTCTCCCACAGTCCAAAGACATGCGGTACAGGTGAATTGAGTAGGCTAAATTGTCCGTAGTGTGTGAGTGTGTGGATGTTTCCCAGAGATGGGTTGCGGCTGGAAGGGCATCCGCTGCGTAAAAACTTGCTGGATAAGTTGGCGGTTCATTCCGCTGTGGCGACCCCGGATTAATAAAGGGACTAAGCCGACAAGAAAATGAATGAATAAATATTGAGATGTAACAAGATTAGCTTAATTTTATGAATATTAATGCTTAATAATAACAAGTTATTATTTAATTATGAATATTCAGATTGAATTTACAGTTAAATGTAGCAGAACTTGTCCAACTCAAATATGGATATTGAAATTGCTTGAAGTTTTTTTCTGGATGCTGTTTGTTAACTTAGGATTTGTGTGGTATTATTTGACCCTTAAGATAAGACTTTTAATTGTCCCAAAATTATAAGTATGAGACTATGTCTACTTTATTTACAATATCTTCACAAATTGCCTGTATTAGTTAAAATGAAGATATTCAAAGGGAAATATAGGTCTAATATTACTGGTGCTTGGTGGATATAAGGTGCATGATTTCATCATTACATCCTGACCACTTTGGCGAGGCAGTGGCGCAGTAGCTAGTGCTGTCGCCTCACAGCAAGAAGGTCGCTGGGTCGCTGGTTTGAGACTCGGCTCAGTTGGCGTTTCTGTGTGGAGTTTGCATGTTCTTCCTGCCTTCATGTGGGTTTCCTCCGGGTGCTCCGGTTTCCCCCACAGTCCAAAGACATGTGGTACAGGTGAATTGAGTAGGCTAAATTGTCCGTAGTGTATGAGTGAATATGTGTGTGGATGGTTCCCAGAGATGGGTTGTGGCTGGAAGGGCATCCGCTGCGTAAAAACTTGCTGGATAAGTTGGCGGTTCATTCCGCTGTGGCGACCCCGGATTAATAAAGGGACTAAGCCGACAAGAAAATGAATGAATAAATATTGAGATGTAACAAGATTAGCTTAATTTTATGAATATTAATGCTTAATAATAACAAGTTATTATTTAATTATGAATATTCAGATTAATTTACAGTTAAATGTAGCAGAACTTTTCCAACTCAAATATGGATATTGAAATTGCTTGAAGTTTTTTTCTGGATGCTCTTTGTTAACTTAGGATTTGTGTGGTATTATTTGACCCTTAAGATAAGACTTTTAATTGTCCCAAAATAATAAGTATGAGACTATGTCTACTTTATTTACAATATCTTCACAAATTGCCTGTATTAGTTAAAATGAAGATATTCAAAGGGAAATATAGGTCTAATATTACTGGTGCTTGGTGGATATAAGGTGCATGATTTCATCATTACATCCTGACCACTTTGGCGAGGCAGTGGCGCAGTAGCTAGTGCTGTCGCCTCACAGCAAGAAGGTCGCTGGGTCGCTGGTTTGAGACTCGGCTCAGTTGGCGTTTCTGTGTGGAGTTTGCATGTTCTTCCTGCCTTCATGTGGGTTTCCTCCGGGTGCTCTGGTTTCCCCCACAGTCCAAAGACATGTGGTACAGGTGAATTGAGTAGGCTAAATTGTCCGTAGTGTATGAGTGTGTGTGTGTGTGGATGGTTCCCAGAGATGGGTTGCGGCTGGAAGGGCATCTGCTGCGTAAAAACTTGCTGGATAAGTTGGCGGTTCATTCTGCTGTGGCGACCCCGGATTAATAAAGGGACTAAGCCGACAAGAAAATGAATGAATAAATATTGAGATGTAACAAGATTAGCTTAATTTTATGAATATTAATGCTTAATAATAACAAGTTATTATTTAATTATGAATATTCAGATTGAATTTACAGTTAAATGGAGCAGAATTTGTCCAACTCAAATATGGATATTGAAATTGCTTGAAGTTTTTTTTCTGGATGCTCTTTGTTAACTTAGGATTTGTGTGGTATTATTTGACCCTTAAGATAAGACTTTTCATTGTCCCAAAATTATAAGTATGAGACTATGTCTACTTTATTTACAATATCTTCACAAATTGCCTGTATTAGTTAAAATGAAGATATTCAAAGGGAAATATAGGTCTAATATTACTGGTGCTTGGTGGATATAAGGTGCATGATTTCATCATTACATCCTGTCCACTTTGGCGAGGCAGTGGCGCAGTAGGTAGTGCTGTCGCCTCACAGCAAGAAGGTCGCTGGTTCGAGACTCGGCTCAGTTGGCGTTTCTGTGTGGAGTTTGCATGTTCTCCCTGCCTTCGCGTGGGTTTCCTCCGGGTGCTCTGGTTTCCCCCACAGTCCAAACACATGCGGTACGGGTGAATTGGGTTGACTAAATTGTATGAGTGTGTGTGTGGATGTTTCCCAGAGATGGGTTGTGGCTGGAAGGGCATCCGCTGCGTAAAAACTTGCTGGATAAGTTGGCGGTTCATTCCGCTGTGGCGACCCCGGATTAATAAAGGGACTAAGCTGACAAGAAAATGAATAAATAAATATTGAGATGTAACAAGATTAGCTTAATTTTATGAATATTATTGATTAATAATAAGTTATTATTTAATTATGAACATTCAGATTGAATTTACAGTTAAATGTAGCAGAATTTGTCCAACTCAAATATGGATATTGAAATTGCTTGAAGTTTTTTTCTGGATCCTCTTTGTTAACTTAGGATTTGTGTGGTATTATTTGACCCTTACGATAAGACTTTTAATTGTCCCAAAATAATAAGTATGAGACTATGTCTACTTTATTTACAATATCTTCACAAATTGCCTGTATTAGTTAAAATGAAGATATTCAAAGGGAAATATAGGTCTAATATTACTGGTGCTTGGTGGATATAAGGTGCATGATTTCATCATTACATCCTGACCACTTTGGCGAGGCAGTGGCGCAGTAGGTAGTGCTGTCGCCTCACAGCAAGAAGGTCGCTGGCTTGAGACTCGGCTCAGTTGGCGTTTCTGTGTGGAGTTTGCATGTTCTCCCTGCCTTCGCGTGGGTTTCCTCCGGGTGCTCTGGTTTCCCCCACAGTCCAAACACATGCGGTAGGGGTGAATTGGGTTGACTAAATTGTCTGTAGTGTATGAGTGTGTGTGTGTGTGGATGTTTCCCAGAGATGGGTTGCAGCTGGAAGGGCATCCACTGTGTAAAAACTTGCTGGATAAGTTTTCGGTTCATTCCGCTGTGGCGATCCCAGATTAATAAAGGGACTAAGCTGACAAGAAATGAATGAATGAATCATGTCCACTTTAAGGCGACTATAGGGCAGATTTCTGTGAAATATTGTGTGTTGTTAAAAGCTCTACTTTTCTGAGATGATGATTATGATTGTTCTGTTACTGTTCTGTTTCAGGTTTCTAAAAAATACAGTGAAATTGAGCAGCTATACTACAGTCTGAAGACTAAGTATCCAAGCATACATCTGCCTCCAATGCCCCGCAAAGCCCTGTTTGTGAGTGAGACCGACCTCTGCAACAGAAGGGTGGCTTTTGATGAACTAGTCAAATTCCTTTCCAAGCACCCACTTCTGGCAAATTGTCCAGAGTTGCTGGAGTTTTTAGGTTGAAAAACCAACTTTTTTCAGTTTTCCATACTGCAATTAATATGAATTCATCCTGACATGTTAATATTATTATTATTTATTGAATTGTAATCAATTTTGTTAGGTAACATATGTATTGTGTTGGTAGGAGCAAAGACAACGGCTGTTGAAGTCAAAACCATAAATAAGCCTGACTTTATTGAGAAAGAGGTGGATGATGGTCTGGATTTTTTTGAAAGCGGTGATCCTCTTCAGAAGCCGTCTGAAGACGTGGAGTTATTGGATCCGCTGGGCAGTGAATGGTAAGGTTCTCTAAATATGTTATTGTAATAATGTTTAACTTTCTGTAATCTATCTGTTGGTGAGCTTGTTCCTCCAGCCACAATAAAGCCAGGCCTCTGCAACTTACCTTAAATGTGACAAGAAAAATGTGTGTGCAAAAAGAGAAGTCTAGGGGCTGGTTGTACTGGTATGTAAAGCATAGCCTTGTTGTGATGTAAAGGCACACTTAAACCCATCCATACCATGAGTGACACACAGCAACAAGCAACGATTCACTTCAATGGAGAGTTAGCAACTTCCTGTGACCTCCATCTGCACAAACTATATGCTCTTGTCTTTGGCTCGTCTCTGATTTTAAAATGGCTTGAGCGTTGCCGACAAACTTCAAAACTTTCTTTAGACAAACGAGATGTCAGTCAGCATCAAAAACTACCAGCAGCAAACACAATTTTGGGGTACTCTAGCCACCCCGGACACCCCTCTGGCTCCACCACTGCCTGCATTACACTGACCCTTGCGTTTCAGTGGGCAGGAAGTGAACAGTTTCAAAATATAAGAAATGTGGTTATTCACTCAAAGTATAGTAACGGTAGGGATTAAGTCAAAGGTAGGTTGTATAACTCTTATCTTTACCTGCGATCTTACTTTCTTTTGGGTTTTACTTTCTAGAGCAGAGGTTCTCAAAGTGGGGGTCGGGAGCCCCCAAGGGGTCGCGGGACAATGAAGGGGGGTCGCCTGGTGATTTTCAAAAATCAATAAATTTTTATTAAACCTTAAGACTTACTGTATTTTATCAATAACCTACTGAAGAGAAAAAAATAGTCGTTTATAGTTACTATAGAAGCTTATAGTTACTAGTTCTATTGGATTGCGACTTCTCTGGTAATTACATTATACTAAAGCAGGGGTTTTCAAAGTGTGAGGCGCGCCTCCCCAGGGGGGCGCCATAGCATGTCAGGGGAGGCGCGGGAAAAAATATTATATAATAAAAATATAATTATTAAGTTTAATTATTATAGGTTTTTTCTATTATTTTTAAACGTTTTAATTAAACAAAGCTAAAAAAAATAATACGTCAAAATTAAGAAAATCTTTTTTATCCAGAAGGCCATAGCTGTGAATTCGCTTCTGTTTGGCAAGCCCGCCAATACATGTATATGCCTGCTAATCATGCTGCTAATACAATGGATCGGTTTCTGAGACCCCCTGATTCAAAGCCTTCAAGTTCAGGGCTTAAACCCAAAAGACGACGATATGATGGTCAGTATTTGAATTTAGGATTTTGTGGACAGGACCAGCTGATGAACCACGACCTTTATGTGTGGTTTGTCAAGATATTTTGGCTAATGACAGTATGAGACCCGCTACCCTTCGGCGACACCTTGAAACCAAGCATGATGAGGTAGCAGAAAAATCGTAAGAATTTTTTGTGTGTTTGTGTGTGTGTGTGTGTGTGTGTGCGTGCGTGTTTGGGAGGAGGGGGGCGCCAATGGATAAGTTGTGTCAAAAGGGAGGCCCACTGTCTTAGACTTTGAAAAACCCTGTACTAAAGACACAGCAATACTGTCAGATGCAGCAGATTTTGTAACACCAGGTGTTAAACTTTCTAGCCCATTTACAGCACTGACATACATAAAATAACATAGAATAGACTTGGGTCTATTGGTGTGTTTGTGCGTGTCATTGCATACAAGGTTTCTGTATTTATAACCACCACCTCAGAGAATATTGGGGGTCACGAGTCACTGGCATTATCATTTTGGGGGTCGCGGGCTGCAAAGTTTGAGAACCCCTGTTCTAGAGCACATGACGTCCTGTACCTCACTCGAAACATCCGTTAGGGCTTTCCCTACCATAATATACCTAAAACACATATTGCCATAAAAACTCGTCATTGGCAGAAAAGCATTTTCCCTCGCGTAAATCACTCGCGCTCGACACTTCATTATGTAATGTTAATTGTGAGGGGGGCAGGACCACAACAAGAGAAGTTGACTCTCGATAACCAGTGTGCCCCTGGTGGCAGGCCCGTGCAGAGACTGTCCAAAGGGCATGTGTGGGATAAATTTTTATAAGGTGGGGGGGAAGGGGGGTTGTTGTTGTTGTTGCGCGCGTACTGAAGAGCGTTGTTTTTGATGGTGTTCTGATCAGCGGTGTTGTCGTGCGCCTACTGTAAAGTGGGGGGGGTTGGCGTACTCAAGAGCGGTGTTGTTGCGCGCCTACTAAAGGGCGGTTGGGGGGAGGGGGGGTTGTTTTGTCGTGGGGGCACTTTTAATCATTTTGAAAGCGCACTTTACATTCAAGACTAAAAAGGGCATGTGCACTGCACAGGTTGAGCCCTATTTGTGCACGTGCCTGCCTGGTGGTACTCCATGGTGTGTGGTTGCTTTTCAGGGGTTGAGTTGGCCCGCTTAGTTCCAGAAAACGGAACAATTTATGTTTCAGTATAACAAGACCTTTTGGACAATTTCATTTTTTAATGTTTGTGGGAACAGAGCATGAAATGCTTGATTTCTATTCAGGTCAGCAGGAAGTGAAGTTTATTTATAAACTAATTTCGAGAGGAGCACGTGCTTATGATTGATAGCTGGTTCACATTAGCTAACACTGATTTACCAATAAGACGACTCCTTAAGGCAAGGCAAGGCAAGTTTATTTATACAGCACATTTCATACACAGTGGCAATTCAAAGTGCTTTACATAAACAGGAATAAAAAAGACAAGTTTAGGAACATAAAATGCAGACAATAAAAATGATTTAAAACTGTAAACAACCAGAGTATCTTACCTCAGTCATCTTCGTCTTGAAGAATCCCCCCTCCACCCCTACTCCTCCCATTTCCTTGTCAGGGCAGCATGGAGGCCTAGTGGTTAGCACCATTGCCACACAGCAAGAATGTCACTGCCCTAGTAGCAAAGAATTCTGGCCCAGATTTGGCAAAAAGCTGTCACAGCAGGCATTCATCCGGCACTGGCATACAGCATGTGGGCCAAACATGGCCCGGGTTTGGCAGAAGTGGCACCGTTTTTAAGGCGGCACACAAGATTTGGGCCAGATGAAAAACGTAAATTAATTTAAAAATTTGATAAGTGGGCCATGTGAGTTTGGCCAGTCTTGACCCACATTTAAAATACACTAAAATCATTTTTGAGTAAAGAAAAAAAATTCTACCAATCAGGTCACTTTGAGAAAAAGCGTGCCCATAGTGTGCCTAAAGCGCATCACTCCATGGGTTTATCAATTTTATTGCAATCGTGACACACCAACCTATCTGGCCCAGTTCAGGCCCAGTTATGAGTTATTAACTTGGCTGAGACTTGGCCCAGATATGGTCTGTGTTTGGCCCTTGTCTGGAAGCCAGATTTGGTCCAGTCATGTACCGTAATTCACTGCGGCATGTGGGCCAAGCAAAACCTGATTGTGTGGGCCAGAGCTGGGCCAGAGAAATTTTGCTATGTGGGTCAGACACTACCTGGCCAAGTCGGCATTTCTGTGCGGAGTTTGCATGTTCTCCTCGTGTTTGCGTGGGTTTTCACCGGGCTCTCCGGTTTCCTCCCACAGACCAAAAACATGTAACAAGTAAATTGAAAAATCTAAATTGACAGCATAGACACTCCATAGCATTTACAATCTACTTCCAACCTTATGCAGCAGGGGAGAGTTCTCAAGACTTACCTGAACTTGAACTCCCCTCTCACTCCTCAATTTTGGGGGGTGGCTATCACGAGCTCAGGGCTCTCTCGCGGGACAGCATGCCAAACACTTCATAATCAATCATCAGCTAAGGGCGAATTCTTGAAAAAAACACAACATCTTATGTTGGTCCAACATCTTTTAAGATTTTGCAAGTTCTGTTAGGTATTTTATAATATGTAATGGAATGCATTTAAAATTACATTCCCAAACCTGTTTCCTCTTATTTTTTCCCCCTAGGCTTAAGAAAGATGTGAAGCCAAAGGATGTGTGTCCAGTTGGAAAATGTGTCCCTAAACCAAAATCAGAAACACTGTTTGAAGAGGAAGATGACACAGAATTGTTTTCGCCTGCCAAAAAGGGTAACTGTTACTTGATCCATTGTTGCTCAGATATTTTACCTTTAGTATTTACGGTTTTAATACCATATTACCTGGCAGTATGGTGGCTCAGTGGTTAGCACTGTCACCTCAAAGCAAAAAGTTTGCTGGTTCCAGTCCCAGCTGGGTCAGTTGGCATTTCTGTGTGGAGTTTGCATGTTCTCTTCGTGCTCGTGTGGGTTTCCTCCGGGTGCTCTGGTTTCCCCAAAATCTAAAGTCATGCTGTATAGGTGAATTGAATAAACTAAATTGTCCGTTTTGTATGAGTATGAGTTTAAATGAGAGTGTATGGGTGTTTCCCAATACTGGGATGCAGCTGGAATGGTATCTGCTACATAAAAAATGTGCTGGAATAATTGGCGGTTCGTTCCCATGTGGCGACCTTTGAAATAGAGACCAAGCCAAAGGAAAATGAATGAATGAATATCAAATAATCCTCATTAATGCTCTGAATATATCAATATTTGCATTTAACTATGCTAATTACAGCTGTATCTACTGGTTAAATCTGTAAATAGTTATTTTCTTTTCCGTTTTTTTTTTTTCTTGCTTTCTCTGCTTTCAAATAATACACTCGATTGAACATTGCAGATGTTTTCATAGTGTAGAAAAGTTTGGCAAAGACTCTCTGCAATGTCCTGACATATTTACCACTCATAAATCTGATAATCTGCATTCATATTACGAAAAACCGACACAGCCATAAATGTTAGTACTTTTTTTTTTAACAGCTGACATTTTATTTGTGTCTTCTTCAGGTCATGTGATGTTGTTTGACAACACTCCTTTAAGAAGTATCGACTCTTCCCCGTTTTCTAATACCAGTAATGGTATTAAAATGACTGAATCTAAAGTGGATGAAGACATAGAAGAGCTCTTGAGGTTAGGTTTCCATGTACATGTTTAGCTTTTTTTTTCCTTCAGATTGTGGAGTTTTCGTTCATACATTCAAACTGACAAACATTCGAAAAGGTTGAAAATATGGATGGATATCGAAATGGTTATTTAGCTTGGGTGCAAGTAGTAGAGAATTTGAAATTAACAGATGATAAATTCAATTTGCATCTCCAGGTGCATGTCAGGCACGCGACTGCACAAATATTACAATATAAACACAATATTAAAGCAAGCGGCAACCTCCTGCTCTCCCTGAGAAAACCAATACGGAAGTAACTGAAACTGCAACTCATCAAAATTCCGCTAGTCCTGGCTCCATATGGAGCAAATTTCAATTGAGCCCACTGTTACATGGCCAACTTTACAGCAGAAATAAAGATGTTTACAGCCTGGTACAAAGAACAAGTTTGATTCATACAGCTAATATTACCCTTCATGACAACTGTGAAGGGTGTGATTATTTTATAACTCATCCGTTTCCTTTATATTAGGCTATATTAAGTTTGCATAATAAAGGGCGTGGCCACTTGAATGAGAGTTAGGTCTCGCTGGTCACCATCACTTCACCTCAGCTGAATCCTGCAGATTAGCCACTGATCTCGCCATATTCATCATATTTCTGTGTTGTTGTATGTGGCTTTACACAGTCAGTTGCCTTTTAGATTTATTTCTTTCAATTATCAGATGATATGGGATGCTGTGTGCACTAAATTGTGCCCACAAACCATTCATGTGGCCTCCGTTTCCCATCTGAGTAAAGCTTTATACTTAAATACCATCTCTATAAATGTGTTTGTTTTATTTCAGATCATTTATCATTTATATTTTTCTTTAGAGCTGTAAAACACTTCTGAATCTGACAGATTGATTAGCTGTAGGCTCTAGATCAGTCATCTGAAGCGTTGTCATACAGTGGTATGCTGGATTTCATCAATAGTCTTGCATTTACTAACACAGACTCTATCTGTAGTGTTTGGAAGTAATTCACGTTTTCCTCCTGTAGAAAACCGTCATAAGAACAATGTTTAGTGGCTCAATGTATTACAGCAGTGTTTTTAAAAGTCTAAACACTTTATTGATATAGTTTACAACCAAGCACAAGTGGTCAGAACACAAACGAGTCGCAGGTGATAAAGTATTAAGCATTTCTCCCAAAGTAAAGTCTGTCTAAACCAGGTCCAAACAAAATACCAGCAGGTGTCTGTAGCTCCGCTCACTCTCCGCCTCTTTGCCCTTGTTTGGTATCCCACCGTGGGTACGATGACGCGCAGACAAAATGGCAACGGTTGGCCGCGCCTACTTGTAGCTTCTTTTGCGCTCTTCAGAAGCCTATGGGTGACGTCACGGACACTACGTCCATACATTTTACAGTCTATGTATTAAAGTAGTAAGAGATTTCTTTTTCCTCTTTTCAGTGTGGAAATGGACTTGCATAAACATCTCTCTGTCAGCAAGACGGTGAGATGTAGGCCAGACACGGCTATGAATCCCATGAAGCCAAAAGTAAAGTCCAAGCCTGTGGCGTCGGAGAGGACTTCCAACTTGACCCAAGCAACTGATCTTCAGCTGAGCGGAACTGAGGTTATGAACCAGATGGATATTCTGCAGTACATCCAGCAAAATGATCTACCAGCCAGTGAGGACTTAGACCTTTTCAAGAGCTGATGATCAATTACCATCTTAGGGATGCCATTGTTTAATTAAAAATGTTCCATGAATGCTGTCTATGAAGCCTTTGCCTTGCATTTCATGAGGAGTGCAAGAGATGTAAGAATAGAAAAATGAAGACATGAACATATTATTCATTGGTTGTCTTATTGTTGTCACCCTTGGCTATTAAATGATATTAAAAAGTGTAGAAGCATTGTAAAAATACTCAGAATATACATCACATTTGCATAAAAGATGTACTATTTAAACACCACTGTGATAATATACAGTATGTTTATACTATGCAACTTACATTTCCTTAATAAAACTGTTTATTAACTGGAACATTGAGTAATCATGATTAGTCAGAAGGAGAAACAATAGTGTGCTTATATAGTGTTGAGAGATTGCTTGATGTTGCTACATGAGAAAACGATGTCGTCTGCTGTTGATTCTTTCAGTTGTTGCTCTGATTGTAAATAAAAATCCTGGCAAAATTTGTCATTTTTTATTTCTGTTTTGGTATTTTGTATGTACAGTTGAAGTCAGAAATATTAGCCCCCCTTTGATTTTTTTTTCTTTTGTAAATATTTCCCAAATGATGTTTAACAGAGCAAGGAAATTTTCACAGTATGTCTGATAATATTTTTTTCTTCCGGAGAAGGTCTTATTTGTTTTATTTCGGCTAAAATAAAAGCAGTTTAATTTTTTTTTAAAGCCATTTTAAGGACAAAAATATTAGCCTCCTTAAGCTAAATTTATTTTTCGATAGTCTACAGAACAAACCATCATTATACAATAACTTGCTTAATTACCCTAACCTGCCTAGTTAACCTAATTAACCTAGTTAAACCTTTAAATCTCACTTTAAGCTGTATAGACGTGTCTTGAAAAATATCAAGTCAAATATTATTTACTGTCATCATGACAAAGAGAAAATAAATCAGTTATTAGAGATGAGTTATTAAAACTATTATGTTTATAAATCTGTTGAAAAAATCATTTGTCCGTTTAACAGAAATTGGGGGAAAAAAAATTCAGGGGGGCGAATACTCTAAATCATCAGTCATCATCTTGCTGGATTTGTCAGCTGCTTTTGACACTGTAAACCACCAGATCCTGCCATCTACGCTTGAGTCACTGGGTGTTGCAGGCACGGGTATACAGTGGTTCAGATCTTACCTCTCTGACAGGTTATTCAGGATGTCTTGGAGGGGAGAGGTGTCCAACCTACAGCATCTAAACACTGGGGTACCTCAAGGCTCTGTTCTTGGGCCACTTCTCTTCTCCATCTACACGTCATCTCTTGGACCAGTCATCCAGAAACAAGGATTCTCCCAGCTATACCTCTCTTTTCACCCTGATGATCCCTGATGGTTCAGCTCGCATCTCAGCCTGCCTGTCAGACATTTCACACTGGATGAGAGATCATCGTCTTCAGCTTAACCTCACGAAAACAGAAATGCTTGAAGTTTCTGCCAACCCGACTCTACACCATAACTTTTCAGTCCAGATGGATGGGGCCACCATTACTGCATCCAAAATGGTAAAAAGCCTTGGAGTAACGATTGATGACCAGTTAAACTTCTCTGACCACATTTCTAGAACTGCTCGATCGTGCAGATTCGCACTCTACAACATCAGAAAGCTCCGACCCTTCCCATGTGAACATGCAGCTCAACTCCTTGTTCAAGCTCTTGTTCTCTCCAGACTGGACTATTGCAACTGTCTACTAGCCGGGCTTCCAGCCAACTCTATCAAACCTCTTCAGCTGCTTCAGAACGCAGCAGCACGAGTGGTCTTTAACGAACCTAAAAGAGCACATGTCACTCCGCTACTCATCCGTTTGCACTGGCTGCCAGTTGCTGCTCGCATCAAATTCAAAGCTCTGATGTTTTGCTTACAAAGCGACTTCTGGCCTTGCTCCTTCTTATCTGCTCTCACTTCTGCAGATTTATGTGCCCTTCAGAAACCTGCGTTCTGTGAATGAACGTCGCCTCATGGTTCCATCCCAACAAGGGAAGAAATCACTTTCCTGAACTCTCGCGCTCAATCTGCCCAGTTGGTGGAATGAACTCCCTAACTGCATCAGAACGGCCGAGTCACTCGCTGTCTTCAAAAAACGACTAAAAACTCAACTATTTAGTCTCCACTTTCCTTACTAATCTTTGATTCCCTCTCTAACCCCTCCACTAACTTAATTAATAATAAAAAATGACTACTGTTTTGCTTCTTACACTTTACATACCTGAAACTTGCTTACAGCACTAATTCATTGTTGCTCTTATAGTTGTGTAAATTGCTTCCTTGTCCTCATTTGTAAGTTGCTTTGGATAAAAGCGTCTGCTAAATGACTAAATATAAACGTAAAAAACCTTTGTTGGATAGCACCTATGCATTATTTTAGATGACACTTCACAGATTTTATTGTACATTAGGAATTTCTGAGGTAAAGTCTATTCTCGTTTCCAGATAATAGTATATTTCTTTTCCAAAGTGTGTGACACAACCTGGGGAGACTGATTTTCCCATCCCTTCATAAGCGTAATGATCCCAGAAGGGATTGCTCCAAATACAATAGCAAATTCTTTAGCTGTACTTGGATATTTTTAATGGGATAACAATTCCTCATATTTAAAAGGCACTCCTCTGTTATTAAATAATTGTCTTACATAAATTATATATTTTTTCTGCCCAGTTATTAAAATAAATGGGCTTATTTTTGTACAGTAAATCTTTGTTGTGCCAAATTATATAATTATGTGGGGAAAAGTTGTGCTTGTAGATTAAAATACTATGATTACATTGTTTGAAACGAAGATAATTTGGAAGGAATTTTCTCAGGATTATAATTACACAAGAGCAACAAATTTAAATCCCCTAATTTAGAGAAAAATAAATTTGCTATAATAAATTCCACAAAGGCAGGATTTTTAAGATGCTGATTAATCCAATTAATTTTGAATGTATAATTAAGATTAGCAAAGCTGATTAAATTAAGACAGACATTTTCATAATTATTCAAAACTACAGATTTTCTAATATAGTGTTTCTTATTTTTCCATAAAAAATAAAACAAGGATTGATCAAATGTCTAAGAAATCCACATAGAGTAGGAAGATGCATCCATTCTTTTCTTTTTTTATTAATTAATAATTTATTTTTTATTGCAATTTTAGAACACATACAAGGCAACATACAAGACACATAAGGAAACATACAAGGGCAATAACAACATTATATTGGCATCAAAACAAGTACAATATAAGAAGAAAATAAATAAATAAATAAATACAATTATTCAAAGAACAAAATTTAAGGTTTTAAAATAACAGTTCTTTTTGCTTTGGCATTTTTTTGTTTCTTTTATTGTGCATAAGTAATGACCTATTTCTATTTTAAAGTGTGTACAATTATTTTATTCACTGCCCATTTACATTTATGAATAAAAAAATTCCATACATATTGAGTAAATTAACAATATGCCACATTTTGAAGTCGACTGTATTCTCATAAAAAATAAGACATCTTTTTTTTTAAATTCCAATGCAATATTCATACTCTGCCTAACAAAAAAGAAAGGATCACACCAAAACTATTGTGTATAAATGCAGTTATAACATAAATGAAAAATACTATCTTCTTTATCGTTACAGAAAGCACATTTTAAGACAACATCTTTACAAAAATTACCTGTTTTACAGGATGAATATAATGAACAATTTTAAATGATACCTCTTTGATTTTATTTGTCATACAAAAACGTTTGAAAATCTTAAATGTCTCGTTCCAGTTAACATCTTGAAATTGTGAGCACCAATGGCTGAAGGAATATTGACAATACAAGATTGTTATTTAATTTTTTTTTCTTTTATATTTATACCTTATAATTTAAGACTAAGATCAAAATTTGTATTTTGAATTATACCATTTTCTAATAGTTTCTTAAGCTTAGACGCATCCATTCTTTACAGCGCTTTGTTCATTTCCTCAACCTACCGAGTCTCTCCGGAGGAGTCGACTCAGTGTTTGTTCGATTCGGTCTGTGTTTGTCTGCGCGTTGTCAGCCATGTTAGCGCCCTCCTCCATCTCGACCACTGCTAACTTTAGGACATGCTTGCTCCAGGCCGGCTGTGAGGACGAAGAGCTTTAATTCTTTCTATCCGCTTGAAAGAACATTACCAAATTTACACAATGGAGGCCGTCAAGGCGTTTAACGGCGAGGTTTGTATGATTTTGATCTGTATGAAATGATCGTGGACACGATATGTCGAGTGTAGGCCGCTTGTTGTCATCAGTTCGGCTGTATGGTACTGAATTTTTATTAAGCATTTAAGCGAAAATGTTTGACTGTTCAACCTAGATAGGTCTGTTTCAGTTTTAGTATGCAGTTTAAAAAGTCTGTAATTCACTACTTACAGTTACATATTCAGATTATTATACTAGCTTTGCGTTTTTACGCATGTTTATAAAAAACCGGCACGGCGGTTAAATACATTTATTAAATAAACTCCTATGTAGTTTTTTAGTTTGCATGCATTTAACAGTTTCAATGAAGTGCTATACTTTTGGAGGGAGATGAACAGCCCTTAAGACAACGCTGATGCTATCACAGGCCCGTTGCAAGTTAACGTTAGCTGGGGTTTTCGGCATCAGGGCGCGTTTTAAATCAGACCCCCCAAAAATGCTGCATCCCCCGCGTGTGCTGGCCAACATACTGTAGGCTGCACCAGTGGGTTTTGGGACACGGCCTTTGTTTTTTTTGCAGCCTGATTTGCTAACATTGCTAACAGTGGCAGCGGATGCTAGCTTTCATGTCTTTATGCATTGATTATTTATATAAGTGTTTTCAAAATATTTTGTTTTCACATGGGTTGATTTGTCATAATTTGGTTTCAATATTTTTATTATTAGAAATTTTCGCAGACAGTCACTTGAAAATACATTTTTTTAAACAAAGATAAAACTTGCGTTCTAACAATTAGCCATTTAAATAATAATAATAATAATAAAAAACCAACAACTATCAACAGTCATATAAATTATAATTAAACAAAAAATAAACATACATTCCCCCAAAGAACCACCAACCAGTGCTATCCAACATAGAGGTAAAGTTGGGTTTAAATTCAGATATTCTCCTTAATATAATTTCAGAAATGTATTCTTTGCAATTTATATTAGCGGCCAATGACTATTAAAGTACAACATTGTTCAAAGTCAATTAGATATGTTACTGTTGTTTTGAAGTCATACTTGCATGCTATTTCCGATCGAATATTCAAAGTAACATGGTAAACAATATAGAGACTTCTAAATGAACGAATGTGCGAATATAAAACCAACTTTACTTCTATCCATCCAACAATAAACGTAGGTACCAAAGGCATTGTAAACCATATTGATCACAAATTTATAAGAAGATAATAAAAATGGACAAAATTTTTCCAAATAACAAAACCTTGTCTATTAGAAAATGGATCTTTTTTTTAAGTTTATGGACTTTTTAAGTTGAACTGCTTTGTAACAGAGTGTGATTTGTTGGCTATTACTATGACACATTGCAGTAAAATACACAATTATGAAGTACCAGAAGTGGCAATTAGAAACAAAATAAAAACGTTCAGTTTAGTAGTTTAATAGTTTACGCTAGGGCTGCACGATATTGAAAAATCTAGCATTGTGATATTTTTTTAATTCTGCGATTATATGTTGCAATATGACGACAAATTCACTAGATGAGCTGAATAACTATTTGAAAAGAATTTATAATTTTAGATTAATTTGGAGAATTCTGTAGGGGAGTGCATCAAATATAACAAACGGTCTACAGGCACAAATAAATTCATTAGGAAAAAGATACAAATTAAAAAAACAGCATTGTTTTTCGAGGACTCCACTGTATTCAGGTATACAGTAATTCAGGCCCGTAGCCAGGGAGGTAAAGTCGGTTTTATATTCGCACATTCAGACTTTCCTCTTAATATTATAATTTCATAAAAGTATTATTTGCAAACTCTAAATAGGGAAATTATATTAGTTGCTGATGACTATCAAAGTACAACATTGTTCACAGTCAAATAAACAGTGTTAATGTTGTTTTCAAGTCATACAGTGCCGTGGTAAACAATATAGGGAGTAGTCACTGAACAAGTGTGTGAATAAACCAACTTTACCTCTATGGGGTTCGGGTGGTTCGAAAGACCCACCTCCAACACTAACAAAGTGTAGAATTTGACCCCTATATGGGCTCGTTTGTCCCATTTTTGACAATAATAACCAATAGAAGAAAGCTTTAAGACAAATTGCGTTTTTAACCATTTAAATGAATAAATTCTAACTGAGGATATGAGCTGGCCAGTTTGTTATATGGTGATAGGCTACAGTAAAAAAAAAAAAAAATATATATATATATATTAAAAACAAGTTTTAATAGATTCCCAATAGTTTTTTTTTAAATGTTGAATAATAAAATGTTAGCATTTAAAGTATTTTTTCATATTTCTTTGTTCAAAAATGTTTATTTAAAATTGTAATCTCATTACATTGTTTATAAAATTGTAATAGAGCAATTCCAGCGTTATGGATGTGACGTGCAGTAAAAACTCAAAACATAAATTCACATAAAAAATAATATGTCAACGTTATAATGAAACATCTGTTCATATTTTCCCGAACAACTGACCACAAAATTACAGGATCGGAAAAATATCAATCTGTAAACATGTATTATACTTTAAATGAGTAAAATAAGCATGCGTTATGGATGTGACAAAAAAACTCTGCAGGTTTACAGAGTTTACAACGCACTTCATGGAAATTCTGTGAATTAAGAAAAGTATATGAGTTGGCTCTCTATAAAACAAAAATGATTGGTTTTATTTTATTTCATATTTCCAAATTTATGAGGGAAAAGTGTTGTTATGGATGTGACATCTCTCCGTTATGGATGTGACAGATGTGAAACTGCCACTTGTGTGGTTTTGGTAAATCCAATATAATAGTTTGACAACATTGACCGAAGCATTTTTGAGTGTTTCTAAAGCACTTTAAAATACTTGCTCACACAAAAAAAACAGAAACTGTTTCCATATTTTGGTAAAAACATAATTTTTTTTCCATGGCAAGGTTGACATTTGCACGGAATTGCTCAATAACGTAATGCACATTTGTAAATAAACATTTTTTAAACACAAAATACTATGGAAAGCACTAAGTAAATATTTTTTGCATCAAAAAGTGTGGTAATGATGGCCATCTGACAAGCTAATCCAGCAAAAATGAGTGCTTGAAATATCATAACGGAGTATTTAAACCTCATAATTTATTAGAAAGTGAGGCGAATAAGGGCAAAAAGGTCCAAAAAAGAGCCTGTAATTGAATAATCGAAAATAAAATAACACTTCATAGTCTTGGTTTTATAAACAGTTCATTCAAATTAATTGTTAATTTGGTAAAGTTACAAGCAGTACAATTTCTTATGCCTGAATGCTTTTAAAACCCTCACACAATCACAGGCCTCAAAAACACACTGAAAAAATTCAATGATGATTCTTTAGATTTATTAAAATGAAGGTAAGTGGTTATACACAATTAATTTTGGCTGAATTTATCAAACTAATTAAGTTGAACATAACTAAATTTAAGTTGTTTAAATTCAGCCCATATAGATTAGTTGCAATGATTTTGCAGAATATTTTTTTTCAGTGCACTTGCAATAAATTATATCAAATTAATTAATAATTTAATAAATAGATAAATTGATAAATTATAATCTAGACTCAACATTGCATATACTAGCAATGTGAATATTTCGAATGATCATGTTGCGATATCGATGCTGAAACGATATATTGTGCAGCCCTAGTATATAAATATATATATATATATATGTAAACCACCTTTAAATGTGTAAATAAATAGACAAATTTTAAAGTTGTGTTTTTTTAAATGACGAAATCAAACAATAAAAAGCACACTAATAAATCAATTAAAATAGAAGTTTTTTCAATTATTAAATTAATAATGATTTTTCATTTTATTTTTTTAAGTGACTCTCCTGGTCCTCCATACATAATGGCAAAATAACCAAAATTAAATATATTTTTGTCTATTTTAATTGTTGTTTTATAAGTGAAATGTGCATTATTCCATTACAGTGTTTCCTCTAGGATTTTTTCCAGCTTTGGCGGCAGACTCTGTTGGCCATTTTACACAGATCTACCACTACATGTGGCGTCAGTATTAAGTCGAGATTGCATTCTTTTATTAACCGACGAGCATGTCAATCTCTGTGTGAGCCCCAATTTCCTCTGCTCGTGCACAAAACTTCTTGCACGCCCTTAAATATACGCTGCTCAAGTGCAGATTTTCTTGAGCGCCCTCAAATAAACGCAGCTGAAGTGTGATTTAGTGCGTTTATGTAGCGTCTCCAACATTTATTAGATTTGCTAGGAATATTTATGAATGTCTCTGATAGACTTGCAGAGCAGACCGCGGCATTAATGCGTCCTGAAGTAAAGTGAAACGGCTATAAACTCCAGCAAGATAAAGCCATTATATGCACACAGACCTTTGTCTATTAATAAAGTATAAGTTTGGAAACTGTTTATCATAACTGAAAGCTACGCCGTGTTTGCTGGTCTCACGCATCACGCACCTGTCAGTCAGTCAGTCAGTCAGTCAGTCAGTCAGTCAGTCAGCACGTCACCTTAAAGGGTTAAACAGAACGCACAGCACTAATATTATCACAGAAAGGTTTGCGCTGTTATTATTCACTTACCTTTTCATATGTTTTCAGTGCGATTTTAACCCGCTATTTAAAAAACAACCGAATATTTAGAATAAGAAGCTGTAATGTAGCCGTGGCGGGATGAATTTTGGTGTGGCGCTCCGCCACGGAAGAATGAATGTTGCGGAAACCATGCATTATAAAAATTGTTTCTCTTTTTGTTTTTTTTCAGTTGTACTCATTGAATGAATACAAGCCACCTATCTCCAAAGCCAAGATGACCCAGATTACAAAGTCAGCAATTAAAGCTATAAAGGTAGGTTTAAAAACAAGGTAACACAACTTTAAGGCCATCTTTAAGTTCTTCTACTAATTCCTCAATTCTCTTATGTAATCTTAGATTTATACTAGGGGTGTAACGATTCACCAGTGCCATGGTTTGGTACAGTTCACAATACTGGAGCCACGGTATGGTTCGGTTCTTTTTGCTGTGGGAGCAGGGCTTTTGGTGTGGCACCAGCAATGTTAAAGAACACTAGATTCACTTTTGACTTAATAATAGCAACAGTTCAGTACTTCCCACACACAGACTTTACTCGGGCGGGCCACACATGTGCAGTTGAAGTCAGAATTATTAGCCCCCTTTCGAGTTTTTTTTTCCTTTTGTAAATATTTCCCAAATAGTGTTTAACAGAGCAAGGAAATTTTCACAGTATGTCTGATAATATTGTTTCTTATGGAGAAAGTCTGATTTGTTTTATTTTGGCTAGAAAAAATATTTTTATGGTCAAAATTATTAGCCCTTTTAAGCTATGTTTTTTCGATAATCTACAGAACAAACCATCGTTATACAATAACTTGCCTAATTACCCTAACCTGCCTAGTTAACCTAATTACCCTAGTTAACCTTTAAATGTCACTTTAAGCTGGTAAGAAGTGTCTTGAAAAACATCTAGCAAGATATTATTTACCGTCATCGTGGCAAAGATAAAATAAATCAGTTATTAGAAATGAGTTAGTGAAACCATTATGTTTAGAAATGGGTTGAGAGAATCTTCTCTCTGTTAAACAAAAATTGGGTAAAAAAATAAACAGGGGGCTAATAATTCAGGGGGGTTAATAATTCTGACCTTAACTGTGTATTAACGGCTGCCCGAGTACATTTGGTGATCATTCGCGATTGATTAACCAGTGGAAAATCTTCTCTTGCCCTATACATTTTGTACTGCTTGTTGTGTGTGCGCGTGAGACCTGTCCACAGTCTCCCATGCTCTGCAGACCCAAAAAAGAAATGCCTTTTGGGTGCTTAAAAATCAGTCCAGCCGTAGATTCTAAATATTCTAAACTGTCCACGATTTTACTTTCACTTTCTAAAGTTGTTAACTGTATGTGTTTGCATTACCTCTTTATTTAAGCCTATTTTCTCTTGGCTTCACAACTGACTGCTCACACACAGCTATGAGAAACATTAATTTTTGAATAAAAGACTCAGAAACACTTTACTATATACTCAAAGAGGACGAAATGACATAATATTCTTGTAATTGTTATAATTTTTGTTTTGTTTTTATTTGTCATTTATCATTTGCTGTATATTTTATGAATTTATTTTGTAAAAATATTACACACTTTAAACACATCTAAAATGCTTTGGCAATACAGTACGAAATGTCTGGCTCGCATGGTTCAGGATTGGTAGAGCTACGCATCGATGAATTTGCTCTTCAGTGTTTGAACTCTCAGTAATGATTAAATCACACTGAACTGAGCTAAACTGAACTGAACTGAACTTAAACACTAAAAAACTGAACCACACTGTTCTAGTTACTATGACCATTTATGTGAAGCTGCTTTGACACAATCTACATTGTAAAAGCGCTATACAAATAAAGCTGAATTGAATTTAATTAAAGCAACTTGAACTTGAGAAAGAGAGAGATCAGCTTTTACCTGTCAATGGGTGCTCATGGCTCCTGATTAGCATAAAAGAGAAATAGTGAATTTCATTTTTTTTTGTTTCAACAGCCTTTAAAAAACTAACCCATTGAAAAAGAAGCAGTGTATAATTGGGTTGGGCCTATAGACACTGCCATCGCCGATGGCCAATAGACAACACGATACTGAGCCGGCATCTCCAATCCTCCGACCCGCCCCCATCACAAACTGCGAAAAATACACACTTAGGCCGCGTTTACACTAATACGTCTTAGTGTTAAAATGGCATTTTAGAACAAAAATGATCCACATCCACACCGTGTTTTGCCTAGCATTTCTGAACAGCCCTTTGTCCACTGAAAACGCACATCACGTGACCACACACAGACACACACTGTCATGCGCTCCTCTGAGCTCCAATAGTATCTGGATGCAGCCTTAATAATGCAAGCTGAGATCACTCAGCGATGCAATGTCAGACACAATGCACTCAAATGGAGCTAGTGCTGTCACTATGAGGGGTGGGGTTAGGTGAGCCCATTAAAAAGCATTGGGTGCAGCCCAGATTGCACTGCACCAGGTCTGCATCCAGACTCCTCTCCTGAGCTCCAGAGAGCAGTGCACGTCGGACAGTTTATCAAGGATGTACCGCTGGATCGTGTCTCACTATAGATGTCAAATGTGATATTCAGACATCCAAAGTCTACTGGAAGTTCCGGGAGTCTCTAGTCATTTGCAAACTCATAATGCCCACAAACGAGTGGAAATCTTCAGGAAATCGCGTGTCCCCCCCCCATCCCCCGGTCCTCAAATAAGTTGCGCACCCTTCTCACTCCAGGATCCCTCCTTGCTCTTCAGACACGTAGCGCGCCAAATTGGCAGACATCACCCAACCCTAGTGTATAACATTGTCATCATGTGTAAAAATAGTTAACTATGACAAAAATGCGTTTCAATCTGGCTACCACCACAAGTATATTACTAACCTGTGGGAAGCACAACAATTGAATTTAACAACTTCATTAACTTTAATATGCTTTGGCTATCTGGCTTTCTTTTCAGAGCAGTCAGCTGGTCTGGGTAAATAAAATGAAAAACATCAACAGCAGACTAGTCAGAAATACATATAATATTATGAATGTATAGAAAAATTATTTTTAAATTCTTCAAATACACCAGGCCTTTCAAAAAATATGGATGTATGTACATGTGTACGTGCAATTTCCAATTGTCTTTTTGTTTGTTTAATAATCACATTAACAAAAGCTGTCACTTTAAGACCTCGTGCATGGATAACAGTTTCCAAATTTTCCCTTTAAACATGCTGTAATTGACTTCTCAACATGAATACTGACAAACACCGGCATTTCCACACTTAAGCCTGTATTTGCATCTGTTTTTATATCTGCTGTTAAAAATAAATGATCAACTTGAAGTAGGAGGCAGGTGGATGTTTTACAATCAAACTGGCGTGTACTGTTTTTTTTTTTTTAGCAACAAGGCAGAAACAAGAAAAAACACGCTGCACTACTGTCTGAAGTGTCTGCAGTGATTTGAATGACATCACTTATATATTCCACTTATTTCCAAACCAAGCAAAGATGCTACATACATAAGCATACCTATACAAATAAATGTAAAGAGAAAAAAAAAAGTAGACGGGCGATATAAAGATGCAAATTCCCACTCTCCCATTTTCCATTTTTGGAGCATACAAAACACAGTGTATATGTAAAAATCTTCTAAACTTAATACACTGAAAAAAGTGTTGCATGCAAAACTGTTGCAAACAATTTATTTGTGTTGAATTTAAACAAAAAAAATTGAATTTAATAATGTTCAACTTAATTTGATTGTTTAAATTCAGCCCAAATCAATTGTTTACAAATATGGTAAATCTAAGGAATCATCTTTGAATATTTTTTTTCAGTGTAGCATTTAATTAATTTTTTTGAACACAGGAGATAAAAATAAACGTATACAGAAAACAATGTAATTACAAACAATGTGTAAGTGGGTAACTTTCAGGTGTAAGTAAAAAAAAAAAAGGTATTGAACTCGTCACTATTGTTCTCAGAAAGCATGAATATGCTGTAACAACCAAACTAATGCATTCATATAAAGAAAGCACAACTAATTAGTTTAGAAATGAAGTTTTGTTTACCGAAGTGAAATGACAAAGGGAAAAAGCATTAAATACATGAAGAAAGGGTGGTGTAAAACGACATGGAAAGCCCAGACAGCAGCTGAAATACCACAGTAGTCATTCAGCAACTCTCGCTCTCTTCTGTGTAAATCGACATTAGCTGCTTCAGTCCCAACCCCTACATTACCTGATGGATGAAGATAGAAGCAGGGTGGACATTTCAGCAAGTCAGTGATCCCAAACACAGCCAAGTAAACCCTCAAGTGGTTTCAGAAAAGAAAATAAAGCTACTAGAATGGCCCAGCTAATAACCTAACCTGAATCCCACAGCAAATGCAAAGTAAAAGTCAGAGTTCATAGACGAGACACACAGAACCATCAAGATTTGAAGACTCGCATCTGAGCAGTGCATGCGACTCCATGTGAAGCAAAAAAAAAAAAAAAATCCTTTTATACTGAGTATTAAATCAATTTCATTAGTTCAGTAACCTCTCCTTGTATTACTTTTTATTTTGCCAGATATTTTATTATTTCTACCAAAATATGTCAATTTGATGCCAACAGCTTATTTCCCTGCTGAAAAATCCAGCTTAAACCAGCCTAAACTGGTTGGCTGGTTTTAGCTGGTTGACCAGCCTGGTTTTAGAGGGGTTTTGGCCATTTTCAGGCTAAATTCCAGCCTGGTCTTAGCTGGTCAGGCTGGGATATGACCAGCTAAAACCAGCTTGACTAGCCTAACCAGGCTAGGAACCCAGCCAAAACCAGCTGTGTCCAGCTTAAACCTGGCTGGTTAAGCTGGTTTTAGCTGGTCATCTCCCAGCCTGACCAGCTAAGACCAGGCTGGAAATGGCTGGAAAACAGCCTGGAAATAGCCAAAAGCCCTCTAAAACCAGACTGGTCAACCAGCTAAAACCAGCCAACCAGCTTAGGCTGGTTTAAGCTGGATTTTTCAGCAGGGTTGGAAAGATATTGACCAGAAAAAATCATGACGTGTTCAGTACTTATTTTACCCACTATATCTCTTTTACCTGCATGTATCCTACTAAATTTCTTAATTTTAACAACTTAAGTTAATAACTAAATACACTTTATCATAAAATATTGGCCGATTTTAAAAATGTGTTTGTAATTTCATTTATAGAAATATATTTCACCATACAACACATTTTTAGCCTATTGTTTAATTGTAAAAACAGCAAAAGCAAATGAAGTACAGTCTGTTTCAATAGGCTTTTATTAATAAATGAACACCAATACAATAACAGACATGCATATACCACACATCGGGCTCCAGACTCTGACCGAATAGTCACATTTTGTATGCAAAATTATATCAAATGAGTGTGCGCTCGAGTCGATTACATTCTTATCCAATCACTGTTTTTTCCCTCCCTCCCTGCAGTTCTCTATACTGCTGTATTTATATGCATACTGCTGCTGGAAAGTATGAGGAAAAGACAGCTTTTAGGAGATGGCTGTGAGGTCATCTTAATATTACAACTCTCTCCTGTGAAAAGCACGAATGTAGATTAAAGAGTGGAGGATCATTTTGTATCGCTGGAATTCGGTGACTTGGGGGTCCCATTTTAAATGTGGCTTTTGCACAGAATATGGTACCAGCTTTTAAATTAAGCAAAAACTAAAATCTTTAAGCTTAAAGCTTAAATCTTTTAGCATACATTTGATTAAACCTTTTTAAATCATCCTATGAGCAGTAATCATTAATGCATTAAAAAAAATGGATGTTGGTGTTTGTTAGCTTTTAGGAAGGTTTGCAAAGTTTTATAAATGAGACCCCTGCAATGGAAACTAAACATTCACCAGTTGTGGACTAGCAGAGAGTGAACTACAGCCACATAGAGCAGAAGGTTGGACTGATATTAAATTCATTATCATTATTATGTGTATCATTGTTCTTGTTATAAAGATTCTTATGGTCATGAAAATCATATATAAGTTATGGCACTTTGTGGGAGCTAAAGTTGGCTGACTTGTACTATTCTTCTAAGACTTGTGATTTCAGAAGTCATTGTTTTAAAAATATGCCCCGAGACAGAAAGACTCTGGCTTTGTATTGGCTGAATGCACATGTTCATATTTAGATCTCATAATTGGATTATTCAAAACACTCTTGTATTCATTATTAATGTATTTAACATTCAGTGCATAATGAACTGTAAAAAAAAGAGAAGAGCATAGCATCAGAAAGTGTTAACTTTCCTTCCTCTGTGCTTGACTTGTCAATAGGGCAGTATTGCAAAATTGTGATGGACCTATATAGCTATACTTTATAGGAGTTAATGTGTGTGTGTATGCATGTATATATTATTTTGGTCCCACTTTATATTGTGTCGCTAATACCTGTGAACTTGCACGGTTACTAGATGTGGAAGAAGTATGTAAATTCAGCGTATGTATGTACACACTGGTACATAGTATTATAATATTATAATTACAAAATCCATGTTGTGTAATACTGGTGTAACAACACACTGAATAGTATGTGTAAATTCAAATGTGTAACAGGGCATTAATAACACAATCTTTGTTAAACTACCCCTTTAATGTGAATTACTGATGTGATTCTACAATTTACCTTTAAACATATAACCACAAGGCATTTGTATATTTCTATATACACTCATACTTTTTTTGGCAGAAGTTAAGTTGCTGTTGTTAAACAGTTGCACAAAGGTTTAGGTTTTATATATTACACAGTAATTTGTGACCATTTTAGGGTGCTTTCACACCTACATTTTTGTTTCGGAATCTTTCTCGTTTACGAAGTTAGCGCGATTCATTTGGCATATGTGAAACCAGCAATCGCGCTCAGATCCGCGCCAAAACAATCGCTCCGAGGTCGCTTGAATGAGGGGGTCTCGGCTCGATTGAAATGAACTCTGGATCGATTGTAGTGAGAAAGCAAACGATCCGAGCGCGGTTATATCGCAGTGTTTTATGGATATGTAATAGGCATACGGCTACATGAAGAGAGAATTGTGAGTAGGGCGGGAGGTCATTCAACAGACGTTTCGGTAGTCTCCCACAAATGCACAGAGACGCCCGCAAACGAGTGATAATCTCCCGGAAAATGCACGTCTCCCTACCGGTGTGAGGAGAGTTTACTCACACCTGACACGTAGGAACTTTGCCGTGTGAAAGTGAACCGCACCAAGCGCAAGGAGCAACAATGTAACAATTGTAATCTCTGTTCTTTAAGAACAACTGAATCGATGAGTGCCATGTGAAATTTTCTTCTAAAATTTTTTTCTCATTTTTCTCAGCCTCCAATAATTTTGTGCAGTTATTTCACTTAAAAGGAAATGCAAAGAACCTTTTTTTTGCCATAAAAATGGATTTCCTGAACATACTCACAGGAGCTTGCAAATAATGCTCATCTTAAAAGAAAGTTTTGGATGGCATTTAGAGTTTTTTGCACTCTTTAATGAGGGAGTTTTGACATGGTAAAAAGTGTTTTATTGACTTTTTCATTAGTAAGAAATGTGCATATGACGTCCACTGTAAATGCTTGCTCATTTCTTGTGAAATCAAGATCCATCATCAAGATGGATGCTTGCACATAGAGTTGCGGTCTACACTCTCTTCTCTTCCGATTGGCAAAGATGTCGTATGGATTTTGTTGGAAACAGTAGCCATTTCATGCCGACCAATCACAGAGCTTGCGGTATGCGTCATTGTGACGTGTAGTCAGATTTTTTGAGAGGTGCGCTTCGGCGTCAACCAGGGTTAATGCTATGTGACTGCGCGAAGGCTGCACCAGACCATACGCGTTCACTTGACACAGAAGTATAAATCAGCCTTAAAATGCCCTGTAGAAACAAAGATGAATTTAAGTTGAATGAGTGGTAAAAACATGCATGTGCCTTTATATATTGGTATATGGTCGAATATATTGGTTTTTTTATTTATTGTTTACTTATTATAGATAGTAATATCATTAGTTTTCAGTTTAAAAACCTTTTCACTTTTAAAGCTGTTCAGTTTTAAGTAGGGTTGTAACGGTATGAATTTTTTACGGTATGATAATCGTCTAAAACAATACCACGGTTTGACGGTTTCGCGGTATACGGTATGTTACAAATGTTACAAAATAATAAAAAAGTGAAGCAAATTTGACTTTTTCCAAATAATATATTTTCAGTTACTATAAAAAACACCACTTACAATGAACAAATAAAAAAATAAGAAAATAATAAATAATGTGTCAAAGTCCAAATAAAGTCAAAATAAACATGGTGCAAATCCTCAGTAAAAAAATAGATATAAATATTTACTATACTATAAATAGTTACATAACGAAACTAGATTCAATATGGAACATCCTTAGGTTTTATGTGCCAGCATGGATATGGTTGTCTGTGGATATGGATTTGGATGTGGTTGTCTGCAATGCAGACAAACAGCTGCACCTTCATTTGCGTCTTTTGAAAACAGCAAGAGCAGCAGTTCGTCTTTGCTGTGTCACTGTTTTGTCATGTTTCTGTGCTGCTGTGCATGCAAAAGTACTTAGTATGAGAATTATTTCATGCAAAACTTTTTTTTTGCGTTTTATTTAGCCGTGCATAAATGTATGCCTATCTCTCATTCCGTGTTGTTCAAAAAGCTCGTTTTTGGTCCACAAACAAAAGCGAAACCTATGCTTATTGGTTGTGATATAGCGAGTTTGAACCAATCTGGGCATGGAGGAGGGACAATGCATCAATGTATCGTGTCTGGTTTGTCCGGAGACACAGTGACGAGCCTTTCTTTGTCAAATCAGCGTTGTCAAATTTTGATGACGTAACCGCACTGATTCACTGAATTGTATGAATCGGATCAGCGGATCAAAAGTTATTAAACATTTAAGAGCAATACTTATTTTTAGCCGCGGGCGGCTGTCTCGGTCTTTAAGAGTTAAAACCGTTGATATGCAATTGTTCATGGTATGATAATCGTGCACGTTCAAATCGTGGTAGACCGTCATACCGGTATATTGTTACAACCCTAGTTTTAAGTAGATGTTACTTCAGTAAGGTACAGTAATTCTTTATTACTCTCCAGGTTGGCAGTAACAATGTGGTTAGATCTCCCCAACTCAATCTGAAAATGTAATATGGTCAATACAAGTCTTGTATATCAGTTTTCTAACTGTATTCTTACTTCTGTGTCTCAGAATGACTAATTGTGTTGGTGGTTCAGGGACTTTGCCGTTGTTGCATACTTGGTATATTGAACTCCTAATGCATTGCTTGTTTTTCTGTGAATAACACCTCTTTCCCCTTCCCTCAGCAGCTCTCCCAGCTCCCCCAAAGCACTGAAAGTGAAGCAGGAGGATGGGGCGAGAGAGAGTTTCAAAGAGATAAGCGAACCCCTAACCAGCTTAGGTAGGAGATGGGCTGTTTCAAAAGGAGGATGGAAAAAGCCACATGAGAAATAACTCAGATCGTTCTTTAATATAGACAGGAAAATAGGGGGACCCTTATGGTCCCCAGGGTTCATTGCTCAGTGCTTCAATGATGTTCATCACACCTGTGTTCATGCATTGTGGGTTGAGAACGATGCCGCTTGAGGGGTTTTCAACAGAACTGTTTACTTTTATGCCTGCAGATGGTAGCCCTAGTATCTCCTCTTGGTGTCATTTTAACTATAATCAGTTTGTATGGAGAGCTAACTTGACTTTAACACTCTTTTTTAAAATATATTAGAGGCTAGATTTTGCTTGACTAAGAGCAAATGGCTGTGGTTTTGGAACAGTTATTGATTGTCATCATGAAGGTTAAAGAATATTCAGTCAAATACAGGACGGCAATAATAACAGGGCTTATTTTTTTTTAATTCTACCAATATAATTATTTTCTGGTTCTTGTTTCTAGTAGAGTTAACAAGTGTCTTTTGTTACCATTTAGTGCTAAAAGTTTAAAAACATTAATTTCCCGCTAACATTTGAGTGCTGTTGAGCACGCCCTACTTAATGATAGACGTGCGCGCGTCTACTATTTAAGACTCTGCGGATACCATGTGATTGACAACTGTCTTCATGTGCTCAACAGAAATGACTGTGATTGGCCGAGAAGGTCATCGTTTCACCACTGTTCATCCAGTGCAAACACAGATACCTGGACACTGAAGCATCCACTGAAATGTCTGTGTGTCTGTGCTTACACTCCGTGCAGAGTGGTGAACTAATGACCTTCTCGGCCAATCACAGTCATTTCTGTTGAGCACATGAAGACAATTGTCAATCACATGGTATCCGCAGAGTCTCAAATAGCTGACGCAAATACTAAATGACATTTTTAGATGAATTATACCTTGTAAATACAATATGTCACTCTTTTAATATCATTTGGAGGTGTCTATGTCGCTAAGCAATGTATGTGAAGCAATGAAAAGACTCGTGCGGCTGCCTTTGCTTCTCTCCTGAACATGAAAATATGATTGGTAGAATCATAGAAATGCTGGATTAAGATCGTCTAGGGGGTCGAATTGACATCGCGATCTTTTTTCGAATTATTGTGCTGCTCTACTTTCTAATTTAAAAAAAATACCACAATAGTATTGACTGTGTGACTGAATGAAATGTTTATTCTTTTCAGCTACTAAAGTAATGCAGTAAAGAGCAGTTTTTCTTTATCTTTATTTTTGCGATTTGTCATTAACAGTGTGTGTTATGAGTGATATATTGTGAGACATCCATTTTCCCTTCAACTGTTTACGTTCGCATTAGACAGCAGTGTAGAACTACCACACAGATTGAATTATTTGCTGTTCTAGCATAAAAAAAGCATGACAAGTGAATTGTGTTTTAGGGTCCGTGCAGCGGTGCTTTCTGCAGTTCTTTGTCATGGTTCTTAGGTTACTTTGGGAAAGAGCTTTTTCAGGAAAATTTCAGGTCATACAAAATCTGATTTAAGTTTGAGAATGACGTTATGTGCTTGAAGAAATTGTTCACCCAAAAATGAAAAATCTGCCATAATTTTCTCACCCTTATGCTGTGTTCACACCAGACGCAGAACGCGCGGATAAATCACGCGTAAATAGTCGCGTGAACATTTGAGGTTACTCGCTTCATTCGCGCGTCAAACCCCGCTTTATTCACGCGTCAAACCCCGCTTCATTCGCGTGTCAAATTCACTTCAGAACAGACGCGGATTCACGTGATGGGCAGGGCTTCCGTCTGCCCCGTGTCTCTAGCTTCATAGCTAAAGGGCTAACATGGATTTTGTGAAGAAAATAACAGTGTTAATGTGCTTTATGAAGGCTGTAAAACAACGTCAATACGTTTAGAGCCGTGTTTGAGTCCACTACATCCTTTCAGAGGTGCATCCAGCTCTTTAAGTTCATAAACTCCTCCAGAAACTGAACCTGGCTGATGGAGGTTTTCAGCGGTGCTTCTGACTGAGCCCAGCCCAGTTTGATGAACTTTTTGTCGGTCTCTGCTGGGGGATGTCCCCTGGGACACCGACAACAGACGATATGTCACAATCACGCCCCCACAAGAGCAAGCTCCTGATTGGTTAACGCGGCGCGAATGTTCGCTGAAGTTCAGATTTTCGAACGCGTGTGATTCGCGCGAAACGCGCATTAAGCGTGTCAAACGCGCAAAACGCTCAATTCGCGCCACGCCATTCGCACCGCGCAATTCTCGTCATTCGCGCCGCGCCATTCGCGTGTATCGCGCCGCAGGATGTCTATTCGCGCGTTTGCATTGACTTAACATCTAAATCACTCGCATTTGACGCGCGTGCCGCGTCTTGTGTGAACGCAGCATCAGGCTGTTTTAATTCTGTATAAATGTCTTTTGTTCTGCTGAACACCAAAGAAGGTATTTTGAAGAATGTTGGTTACCAAACAGATCTCGCCAAAAATATCAGGGCTTATTTTTTTAATTGTACAAGTATAATTATTTTCTGGTTCATGTTTCTAGTAGATTTGACAAAAGTCGTTCAATACTAATTGGTACTAAAAGCTTAAAAACATTCCTTTTCTGCTAGCATTTGATTGCTGATGAGTGCGTTTCTGTACGTGTTCACATGCGCAACAGAAATGACTGATTGGTCGTGAAGGTCATCGTTTTTCCACTGTTTATCAAGTGCAAACACGGATACCTGGGCACTGAAGTGTTTCAAAGCTGCGTTTATCAATCCATTAGCTGATCACTTGCCTGACAGCATAGACCAGGGGTGTCCAAACTCGATCCTTGAGGGCGGGTGTCCAGGAGAGTCCAACCCTACCCTGCTGAAAAATCCAGCTTAAACCAGCCTAAGCTGGTTTTAGCTGGTCGACCAGGCTGGTTTTAGAGGGGTTTTGGCCACTTCCAGGCTGGTTTCCAGCCATTTCCAGCCTGGTCTTAGCTGGTCAGGCTGGGAGATGACCAGCTAAAACCAGCTTGACCAGCCTAGCCAAGCTGGGAGTCCAGCCAAAACCAGCTATATCCAGCTTAAACCTGGCTGGTCAAGCTGGTTTTAGCTGGATTTGGCTGGTCATTTTCCATTCAAGTTTTGTTTCCTATATGGTCTTCGATATACATGTTCAGTAGTGTTTCTGTTCCAACGACCGTATCTAGTGGGAGCGATTTGTTTACTGTATATTCATTGATATTTGTTCCTTTTTTGGTACTTTAGTTGCTATAATGGTTATGTGAATTCTATTTAAAAAAATATGTTATTCATATTAGTTTATTTCTATCTGAACAAATAGACGCACTTTGAAAGTTGTACAAACTACGTTTTAATCAAAAGACTGTATGGTCTTGCCTACTGTGTTCTGACCAACAGACTGAAGTGACTATCACATTTGATCCAGCAATAGAAACCAGTACAGCTCTTCTAGAATCCAACATAAGTGTATTTTCACTACTATAGTAAAAACCCCCTAGTTGTATTGTTTCTATCAAAAGCACTTTTTGGATGTGCAACTAATATATAGTATATTTATTAGATTACTCTAATGCAGGGGTTTCCAAACTCAGTCCTGGAGGGCCAGTGTCTGGGATAGTTTATCTTCAACTTGCTTCAAGACACCTGCCAGGAAGCTTCTAGTATATCTAGTAAGAGCTTTTAGCAGATTACCAGGTTCAGGTGTGTTTGATTAGGGTTGGAGCTAAACTCTCCAGGACACTGGTCCTCCAGGGCTGAGTTTGGACACCCCTCCTCTAATGTATATTTCATGCATCTATAAAGTAATTCGATTGAAAATGATTCACCTTATTCTGCTTGTATGAGAAGGCGCAGCCATTTGAATCATTTTGGCTCGAGACTTCTAGTCTCATTTTCCTCCATTCATTTTAGACGTTAAAAACAGCTTGTTTTGCTGCTTGATGTTGCAAACTGATATTTTCTTATTATATTATTCTACTTGGTCTGTATAGTCATGCAAACACTTGTTTGTAGAGCATTTTTAGACCGTTTTCTGGCGTTTATTATTCCTAGTCATTTCTCTTATAGGAAACTCAATCGAAAGTTCTGCTTTGAAGAATAAGGTCAATAGAATACTAGGCTTGGTGTGATGGTCTGTGTTACTGGTATTAACCCTCTCAAGGCAGGCGTTGCTGATTTGCAACAATTAAAAATTAACTACCTTATGACTCCAGATACATATTTTATGAGTTTTTTTTACGCAGAAGTACCACTGCAGGACTTGGTTGTCCATTAGCAACAAACAGTTTTCCCACTTGATCACCAGATGACACACAAAATTGGATCCCATGTTGTTTTTGTTGTTGTTCTGCCACTGAAAAGCGATTTGTTACATTGTTTGAAAAGTTGTGTATAAAAAGTTATTGTTCATATCATATTCAGTCGTCAGTGCCTAATTACCACACTGAGCCAATGTTGCAAATCTGCAACATCCCAGAGCGCCTTGCATGTGAAGGTCTTTCTAAAAGTCAGGATTCTATTGTTCTACCCCATATGATAATTTTCCCCAAATATCAGATTTTTCCTGTTTCTAAAAATTAATTTGAGCCTGAGAGGGTTAAGCCACACATTCTGTCAATTGCCCATCGCATCATTTCGATTATTTAATTTTTTTGTAATCAAATTAATTTACTTATGTTGGAGAAAAGACATTATAATATAAATTGAACGTGTTCAATCACAGATTAGCACCAGGAGTCAGATTTAATTTAACAGAGAGTGAGTCAGAGACGGACTCTTTCAGAAGCGGAAGATTCGCTGCCTAGCTATAGCTTTCCGGACATGTTTTGTGTTGACTGTGGTGCACACATCATCATCATCATCATCATCACCATAGTTGCAATTAACAAGGTCACATTTGTAGTTGCTGAAAAATCTGTTTAATATTACCTGGCGTACTTTGCACATACTCTTTTTATTTTTACCTAGAAGGTAGGGGTGCTCAAATCAGGATTTTTGCAGCCAAAACTGAGAGAATAAGAGAATAAATGAAGGATGCTGCATCTATTACCTTAAACACATCTCTTATAAACATTTAGGTGTAGACATGTCATGGCCACAAGCAGCTTTACAGAAAATAATATAAGGCAAGGCAAGTTTATTTATATAGCACATTTCATACACAGTAGCAATTCACAGATGTTTATAACATATATAGCACAGATATAAAAAATGATTTAAAAAATGACTAACAATGCAATTTGGAAACATTGTAATTGGTGAAAAAATTCAACATGTCTCAATCAAGAACAAGTTTGGAGTGCATATTTGATGCAAAAGAAGTTAAGGTGCACACCTAAAAATCCAATACTTTTTTACTAAAAAAAAATAAGCCTATACTTTTTATTGCAATAAGTATATTACGAGAAGTCATAATATTAACTATTCAAACCCCTGCAATCAGTACATAAGATCGACTAGATTGGCGAGTACAGATCGAGTCATTAAATGTGATTTATTGTCGATCTTCGTCCAATCGATCAGAGCATTCCAATTAGCAAGTACACTAGTATGAACACTCCTGCTATATTATTGAGCATCTTTGTGAACTTGTGATGTATGAACCTAATGCATTCAATGTAAAACCACCTTAAAACTGATGTTGAGGATAGCAGGAAGATGACAGTCGAAGAAGCACCCCATTAGAGAAGAGGGAGGCAAAAATGAGGAACTGTAGACCAAAAATAACCCAATAAATATTCAAGTTTGTTTAAAATTTATGAAAGTGTGGTGGCTATTGTTGTTGTTGTTGTTTTTTTGTAGATACACGCAACTGCCCAATTGTCACTAGTTTAAAAGTGAATAGCTAAATAGCACACCAAATTTAAAAGTGGTCTGCCCCTGATGTTGTCACATGTTGGTATATCCAGTGCTTCCCACAGGATTGAAATATACTTGTGGTGGTAGCTGGATTAAAACACACCTTTTACCCACAGCAAATAAAAATGAACTATATGCGGCAAACAACACATAATTTGATTTTAACACTATTTTTATTATTATCTGTTTAAAACTTTTTCTTTTTAATAGGTTACAGTAAAAGACTGCTGAAAGAAATGAAATAAAAATCGAGAAATAAATGACAGAAAAAAACAGACGATACCTGTAAAGAATGAATAATTACATGAGTTAATTATGAGTTGATTAGCCATTTTTTAACGGTGTACAAACATTCTGCAGCCAACTTATATGCAATTTCGTCCTCTCTGAGTATTTAGTAAAGTTTTTCTGAGTCATTTAGATTAAAGAATTATGTATTGTTTATTTATGAAATATTTACTTATTATTTAGTGTCTCTCTCAAGAATGTGCGCATAAAATTAACGACAGCCTAGAAAACGAAAGCAAAACCAAATCCTGGATATTTTTGTAGTGTTAGAAACCCCGGCCGGACGCAATAAGGTGCGGGTTTCTGTGGGTTTGTGCGTTGACAGTGCGCACACAGAACAAGCAGTATGAAACCGGCAAAGGAGAGTACATTTTCCACTACTTAATTGCTTGCTGATGTTTTTTTTATATTAGGCAGATACAAAAAAGTGTAAAAGGATGATAATAATAATAGTTAAAAAAAGTGTAACTAATATACACTTAGTTAATTAATAAACCTGGGCGGCCCGCCCGATTAAAGTTTATGTGTGGGAAGCACTGATATCCCATATTTCTGCCAGTGAGTTTGTCCCCATTAGTGTTACTGCAGTAAAACCATGGTGACTAGTGCTGCACGATTTTGAAAAACATTGCTGGCTGACAGATTATTTGTTTTTTTTGCGATACGGATATAATTTCGGCAGATGATTTGGATAGCTCAATTTGTAAAGGATTCATCAATTTATATTGATTGTTATACAGATCATCTAGCAGATAGCGTAGTTTTGCAGTTGATTTTACAGGGTGTCCGCGAGGACTTAAAGTAATAAAAGTTGATGAATCAATTATTAGAAAATTAAGGCCCTTAAAAGGTATTAAAAAGTCTTAATTGTGTTTTTACAAGGTCTTAATTTTTGTTCAAGCGTTGTCCAAAGTGTTTGACTGCAAAAAAGCATAAATATATTTATTTTCCTCTTAATTTTAACAACGGTGTGCTAGATCCACGCGGTTGGTTCGGGCCAGGGCGCGTCCATCCAAGCTACTCCGTCCAGGTGATATCACGTAATTTGCGACAAACGCAGTAAGATGATGTGACAGTCTCCACATGTAGTGAAACCATAGATTGAAACAGATGGCAAAATGATAAAATGCATGTTTGCCTGCTCCTGGTTGGAGAAAGACGAGTTTAAACAGTGGCTGAAGCATGTCGCTGAAAACAAACACATCATTTTTCCTTTCGAGATTTGTTTCTTCCGAGCTTATCTGAGTTCTGTTGCATGGTTGTGCTTTAGGGCTGTGCGATTTGGGGAAAAAAATCAAATTGCGATTTTATTGACAGATATTGCGATTTCGATTTGCGATTTAAGTTTGTAGTCAAGCTTCAGCTCAGTAATCTGTATTGTAGCTTCTTACTGCTAAAATGCAGTGAGTGTTAGTTAAAAGCTGGAACTGAAATGATATTCATCTACTCTATTCAAATTTGTTTTTAAATATTCAGACATTATACACTCATTTTCTTGATGACCTTACCTTTCTTTAAACAAGTTGAACTCAAATTAGAGAGTGTTTCTTATTATAAAACAAAACAAAAAAAAAAACGTTATAAAAAATACAGAGCACTCAGCAAACTAACATGGTTGAAACAACTTTGAAATTGTAATTTGCTGTTGCTTTATTAGATTGAGTGTCACTGACAATACTCTCAGTTGACTTTTTTTAGACTTAGACTTAGAAAACTTTATTGATCCCGCAGGAAATTGCTTATGTAATGACTGCCATAACACACAAAACACAGAAACACAAAACCACAAGACAAAATAAATAAATTAAGTAAGTGAAATAAGTCACATAAATCCAACCAATCTATAAAAGGAAACAGCCACAATACATAAGTATACAAACTATTATATAAGATATTACACTTAAAAGAATCAGTGGTAACTAATACTATTAAGTCATATATCAAGTAATGAAAATAATATTAACCAAAACTAATAATATTACACATAAAACAATTACACATAAAATAATTCAAGTAGTAAAGTGATTCAGCACTCATTTAAAAAACAATGATATTGCACTAAAAATATTTAAAACCCAGTAAAAAAACGTACAAATATTGCACCTAGTAGACTATTGCACATCATAAAACATAATGCACAGACTTCCACACACTAAAACCCGTAATAAGTAATATATGGCACGAGCAGCAAGGTATTGCATATTTTAGCAAGATATCACCGCTTGTGGTGCTTTTATATAGGGACTGGTTGTGTAGGTGCTGTGGTAACAATTCTTATAAATGACCTGTTTTTGTTTGGTGTCTGTGACTTTGAAACCAAGTTAATCCCATATTACCAATTTTTTATTTTTATTTATTATTTTATTTGTATTTATTATTATTTTATTTTATTGTGGGCGTTCTGCATAGTTTGGTTGTGCAGTTCTGATTGGGTAAAATGAAAGCGTGCTCACTCAATTGGCTAGTCACACACAGATATCAGTCTCACATTTGCTCTGGGCAGGGGTGATTTAATAATACATATTTCATATCGCAGCCTCTTGCGATAAGCTAATCGCAACGGTTCAAATCACGATTGTGATTCAATTTCGATTAATTGCACAGTCCTATTGTGCTCTTGATTTAACTACAACTGTTTATTAACAACTCTACTTATTTAAAGGTTTAATATTGATTAAAACTTGAAGTGGCGATGAGATCTTAAAATATTCTGAGAACGTCTTTAAAAAAGTTTTAAGAAGGTATTGAAATTATCGATAGAATTCCTGCATATACCCTGTTATAGCTGTATTCACAGATATTAATTGGTCAGCTGTAAGTAAATAACACTTCGTAGTAGGGCTGGGCGATATGGCAAAAAAAAAAATCTAGATTTTTTTAATAAAGTGTGACCAATTCACAATTTCGATTTCGATTTTTATTGTTTTTTATTGTGTAAGTAGTCAACTTAAAACATTACAACAACATGACTGAAGTAACATTCTCTTTATAAGTAACCTAAAAAACCTGGTTAAGGAACATTGTATTTTTAATGGCCATGCCATACATAAATTGGTCTACAAGGTGTTAATAAATGTAAAACAAATTCACGGGTTAAATAACGTTGCTGAAGATTTGAATAAGAAATATTTGTGTAAATACTGCACTTGCAGGAATACAGAGATATTTTTGCAAGTTTTGCTGAGCCTAGGAAAGATTGGCTGTCAGCTCGGCTTTGACTTTGTCCTCTTCTGATTGAATGACTGGTTGTAAAGCTGCTGCCTTTTTCTTAAAAAGATACAGTGGAAGTAAAGGACTGAACATGGAAACTGTAAAGCCTAATTTAACCCAATGTGTGAAGTTGTGGACGTATAGCAGGAGCAAATACAAGCACCCGATATGTCTAATATTAAAATAATATATTTAATCTATTTTTCTGTTTTCCCCTTTTAAATATCAATCATTTGATGCGCTTTGCTCCACTCTCTGTAATATGCTGCCTGATCTGTCTGGTTTTCAACTAGGTCCGCTAAATGACGTCATGGGGGTGGGTACTTTCATTTTCACTGCTACAGATGTCAGCTGCTCACCTCTGCTCGTGTTCAAACCAAAATATCAGCGCGGTTCGAACTAAGATCGGCGCGTTTTTTCACATGGCAGGTTTTTACGTCCTTCATACATGTTGAGATCGAGTTTATCGACTTGATGAGGGAATATGTCTTGACAATCCAGACGTGACTCGGACTAATGCAACAAGTAAAATCCTACATGACGTTTAACAAACAGTCAAGCAGGTCGCACACCAGAAGTGCCACGACACGGCGCGCACATGACAGTTTAAACTATCACACACCAGACGCGCACATTTGCATGATGTTTAACATGAAACTAATC
>NC_133192.1:55062500-55110000 GCF_049306965.1 Danio rerio
ACACGTCAATTTGTTTAATATAAAATTAATAGTAATCTGACCAGTTAACCGTTAATAACCGATTAATGAGCGGCGGTTGTCGGTTAGCAAAATTAACCGAAATGAGCATCCCTACTAGAGACTGAACATTATTATAATTAAAAATATGTCTTCGATGTAATAAGGGGACTCATATGGGGGAAATTAATATGGCACAGGGGTACATGTCCTTATCTAAACACAAAAGGTCTGTTAAGTTTTACACAGATTCTCCCTTTTGTCCCTTTTTCACAGGCTGAATAAAATCCCAGTCTTTAAACCAAATTATGATTCCTTCTAGGGCTGGGCCATATGGCGAAAAGTATCACTATAAAATGTTTCATATCAGTCAAAATCGGTAATTATTATACAGCTCTTTTCTGATTGGTCAGTCATGACATTCCAAGGTATGTTATTCCAAGATGACAACCGCTGGCTTATCCAGGAACTTCAAATCACCTTGACTGTCAGTGATTGCATCCATACTCTTACATCAATATTCATATGTATCTGCTTGTCTGTCACTTCTTTGTTTTTGACGTTTGGCGTTGTCTTTTGAATAAATAATATGTAGGTTAGTATATGCTCCATTCCGCCTGTTTTGTTTCAGCTTTGTGTTTTTGAATGCCCCATTAGCACCACTCAGCTAGTTTAATTTTTTTTGTGTGAGCTCTGAGTTTATAAACAATCAATAAACAAATTGTTATGTTTTGTTGCAAGTAGCTGTGTAATAAGCAGGATAAAGTACATACAGTGGTTTTCGACCACCTGGATGCACTTTGTCCCTAACTTATCACAATAAATGCCAATTTTTTATTTAATTTAAAGTTGAAAGGAAAACGGTTGCCTCTTGAGAGAAAACTGTTAAATCCAGATAGTTAATTTAATTATTATGTTTGTCAGAAGAATTGTCATTTCATTATAAAGTACATTATGTAAGATTAATCTAAATCTTGTGTTGAGTAAATTTTAAATCTTCAGCTAGCCGGTCCAGCACACCTAATAACTGAGGCATTTGTCTTTTAACTTGGTCTTTTTGAGAGCTGTTGGCATGCAAACAAACTCATGAAGCTGTTTGTGTGGATGGATAAAATCAGGGGTTGGATAATGAAATTGAAATATATTGCAGCCCAATTCATCACTGATCCACCACCATGCTTTACTTTGAGCATGCAACAGTCTGAGTGGTACACTTCTTTGAGGCTTCTCCGCATTGTAACTCTCTCTGATGTGGGAAAGACAGTGAAGCAGGACTCATCAGAGAACAATACATGTTTCACATTGTCCACTCCCCAAGAATATCTCTGCTGGCACCATTGAAACCTGCGTTTGGCATTGGCACAAGTGACCAAAAGTTAACTATAGCAGCCCGGTCATGTATTTTGACCCTGTGGACCTCCTAACAAACAGTTTTAGTGGAAACAGAAGAGTTGGCCAGCTGTGGTTTTATGTTTTCACTGACTGGTCAAATTTAGCCCTGAAACCTCCACCAACAAATTGGCCAGCGTTTCCGTTTCATTGTCCAACACCTGTAGTCCATGTCATGCAAATAAGCAAGAAGCGCATATTAGTTAAGCTCATATATTTCATTATTTAAATTACTTTATATTGAATGTTTATAGAAAACACAATCATTTTATCGCCCAACCCAGTTTGATTGTAGCTTTTTGGAGTCTAAAGGATTAGCAAGAAGATTGTACACAGTATACAATATTAAAGCTGTATACAATGTTAGAGCTGTATACAATATTAACTAAAGATTAATATTTTTCTCCTCAAATAGGAACATTTCCTAAATATTTATCTCTAATAGTGTAACATGTTGTTTTAAGCAATAACATTCAGTACTTTGTGATTAATAGCGCAATTACAATGATTACCTAATCATGGCTCGATTTCTTTTTACTCCCTGAACCGCTTTTGAATAAGTGTCGTAGTATTGTCCTACAGTGCACATTGTATACATTTTAGGTTTAGCTAGAGCTGAAGAGCTTTGCCTGAACCCGATAGGACCCACTATGTTTAGTTGAGTTTTATCTTAAATTCTATTATTTTGGACAGGCTCTGGCTTGTGTTGTAAATGAACAGCTGTGTGATGGAGTTTGATTAGCACAAGAAAGATGAAAATGGATCCTGTTTTGTTTGCTTAGCCCTATTTAGGAGCTTATCACAATGAATATATATATTTTTTTATTGCTGAAGATGCAAGGCACAACGCAGTAACTGTCTGTTGTTTAGAAATAAGAAACTTTTCAAAACTTTTTTTTTTTAAATGAGCAGTAGGGTTGGGCGATGTTGACCAGTTTGGCATCGTATGATGTCTATTGTGAAACATCGCGATGGATGGTGGCATCGTAGGCGGGGTAGGGGTGGTTGTTAGTAAAAATCAATTAATTCATAACCAATTAATTTATTGTAGCCTACCGTGAGACACACATGGTCTTTGCTTTACCCATAACCAAACTATAAATAAAGTTACACACAAATTACCACCTGTCAATCACTTTTTTTTTTTTTCGCTGGACTTTTGCTGGAATAGGCAGAGTGACCTGTGCCGTCATAATGGCTTTTCCCCACTGCTGGTGGAGGAGAAGAGAGTTTGTTTGGAGTTCACTGTTTAATTTGTATTGTGATTGATAATAACTTCCTTATTTTATTATAATTATGAGGAAATAATAACAAGATGCTAGGGCTCGACCGTTTTGGTCGCATATGCGCCCGAAGTTTTATCTTTGCGACCTTAAAATGTATTTGAAAGCATTTGTGCGAGTGCAAATATTTTCACAAATATTTTTCAAAATGTGAAGCGCTGAAGATGAGAGAATGAAAATAACACTGACAGATTTTGTTTTAGAAACCACCTAAAGTTACTAATAATGGCACATCTTATTAGTGATCATGTGCTGAATGCTAATCCACCATTTACACTTTTCCAAGAGTGGATAAAAAACTTCCAGTGGCTTCAAGTCTTTTATGAAATTGACTGCAGCCACTCATTGTAAATTCTGTGGGACGGGGTTAACAGGTAACAGGAGAGGAACTGTATAATCCTTAATTAAATCCTCACTAGGCTGTCAGCGATGCAAGAGGCATGAAAAGACCGTTATTGCTATTAAGATGACATGCAAATAATAAGTTATGTATCAATATAAATGTGGGGCTGGGCGATGGATCGCGATGCCAGCTCAGCATCGTGAAGTTTGTCTGCCATCAACGATAGACTATGGCATTGTGCATCGGCCCAACCCTAATGAGCAGTGTGCTGTGCTTTTTTTGTTGATAAGTAACCACTGCAACAGTCTTGGTGCTAAAACAAAGGATGCTGGTTGCATTTTCCACACAAAGTTGACTTTTTCCGGTGCTCAGTCAAAGGTGTAAGACGCAGCAGGCAGAACGTGAGGAGCCCGGGGACATATCCATTAATGCGGAAATGGAGTGTGTAAACCTAAAGCGGGGTTTAAATCGGATGTGTGGAAGTATTTTGGTTTTTTTCTAAAAAGATACGAAAAAGTAGAAAAGGTGACAGACAAAGAAAAAAATAGTATGCAGGCACTGCTAGACTGTGGTGAAATATAAGTCGGGGAATACGACTAAAAACAGTCGTGGGGACTGCAGAACACAGCACTCTTGTTAGATTGATGCAGACATTGACTTGTACCGCAAAGAGACCTCTATCTCACTCATGGCTTGTCCTCTCAAGTGGTGGAAAGACAATGCACAACGTTACCCACTGCTGTCAACCTTGGCTAAATCATATCTCTCTGTCCCAGAAACCTCAGTCCCAAATGAGAGGGTTTTTTTCTGTTGCAGGGGACATGCCCAGAGATCCCAGCTTTTACCAGATTATAGTTATATGATCATTTAAACTTGCATATAGATGGCTAATTTGTATGTCATTGATATGTTCAGTGCTAAGGTAAATGAGTACTTTTGGCACTTTTTTCAAGTCTTTTCATTAGTTTTGTTTTCCTGTAAATTACTCAATAAATATGTACCGTGCCATTCATACCGAGGTATTACCGTGAAATTCTGATACCGTTACCTCCCTAGTGTTTAGTGTAGATCTGGATTCTTCCAGCAGTCTCTCCAGTGTGTGGCCATATTGCTCTTTTCTGATTGCTTCAATACAAGCAACTTAAGAGTAGTATACATGGAAACAAGTCTGATCCGGTTTTAATGTCCTCAGGTCATGTGCTTTTTCTTGAATGGACGAGATAACACATGGAAAGTTAAAGGATCTAATGAGGTTATAGTGTTTTAACTTTTAAATTACTTTGATCTATCAGGCTGACAGCAATTTAAAATAATAATAAAAATAATAATAGTAATAATAATAATAATAAAGATTTTAAATGAATGTAGTCACCAAGTTAGTCGGCAGGGCATCTGGATTTGTCCCTACTGGCTGCAGGTTATGCACATGTCAATGGAATTTACATCCAGTTCCAGTCTGAAATAAATGCTGGTTGGTTGGTTGTTTTTAATCAATTGATTTATGCACATTGTTCTAAGGTAGGAGGGTTTTTTGGCTCAGGTAGAGATTTTAGGACCCCAGAATACCTTCTAGTCTAGAGTAATGTGGTTTGGTACAGTATGGAATGCAATTGTTTTAGTTTCCCATGTCTAAAGTACAAAATAGTGAACCATACCATGCCATTTTTTACTCTTTCACAAGGGAAATTGGCCCAAAAGTACTGTGATGAAAATCTAAAGCTACTGGTTCAGAGAGAATTGTCATTTGTGTATACATGAAGTCGAGTGAACAAAAACACGGGAAGTGTTATTTTTAAATAGAAAACCAAAATACTTTGTTCTGTTAGTCCCTGGGATCTGAAAGGGTCAAATGTTATTTAGACCCCAAATGTACACATATACTTTCTTGAATATTGGCAGAAAATGGAACAAAACGCAAACTGAATCAAAATGAAACTTAATTTTCTTTTTGCAGTGCTTATAAAAAAGTGAAGCTGCTTTGTAAACAGCAGAAACCAATGTTATTTCTCTGTTCTATATGCCTTATTTGGAAATAAACTAAAAAGGATCATTTAAACTTTCGAGAAGTGGGTTTGCCTTCATGGAATCTCTGACAATAATCCACATATAAAATTAAATTACCTCAAACATATGAAGGCCATATATAGTAAGCATGGTTGTTTATTATAGCTTTAATGAAACTAAACGTTCCTGTTTTTAACTTTATAAAACTCTCTGGCCACCTACGTAAGCTATGAAAATAGCCCAAATGTGAAAACATCACAGATCTCTGAAACACAAAATGAACGAAAAGGTCAATATGTATTAAAGTTGTTAGTTAATGCAAGAAAAGCATGTGTTTTATATCATAGGCATGCTCTGTTTACATAGTAGTGTGCAAGCTCGGTGGAGAGATCATCCAAATTGAATGGATTAAAAATATATCATTGCAAACCTGAAGCAAAAACTGTAGGTCAGAAAAAAATGCCAACTCGTATTTGTATTATTATTAGTTTACCGTAGTGTTACACATTTCCAATTGCACAAACACAAGAAGAACAGGGTGCCATTGGGCAGTCAGCACCATGCTCAAGAGCACCACAATTTTACAAAAGGTAAAAGAGAGCACTGTTTAATCACACCCCACCCACTACTATTGCCAGTACTCAAGATTAAACCTTTTTAGCCTCTGTGTTTCTGTTTCTGAATTCATGGTCTGTCACACCACGACTGGCTCTTGAACTATTCTTATGATATCAATATCCAAAAAACAGGGAGTATTAGTTAATGCCTTGGTATTAAAGATGAATTTATCTCTGTTTGTTTTGTTTGATCTCTTTCAGTTCTACAAACATGTTGTCCAAAGTGTGGAGAAATTCATTCAAAAGGTCAGTGTCCACTTCATAAGGTTACATTATAATAATGTTTATTTCTTGTTTTTAAATGACGTCTTTTAAAAACCCAAGTACACCTTACATAGATCTTCTAAATATTTGGGATGCCTTGATCAAGGTTGCTGTGCACCCAATGCTGTGATCAGTCAATAACATTAATAAAATATTTAGTTCTAACATCTCATGCGCATTTCAGCTTTTTAATTTTCAATTGTGGATATTTGACAACAAAAGACCATTAAAGATTTTAAACATTAAATGAGATTCTAATAAATTTGTTCTAATGTCAGCTAGGGCTGTGCAATTAATCGAAAATCCGATTTCGATTACGGCTTCTAACGATTATGAAAAAACATTAATCGAGATAAACGATTATTCCATTATTTACCGCCCCCTTTCCAGTTATTCTCACTTGTTGCTCTTAAAGGCGTGAAAGACCGAATGCTTATGTGCGTGTGTGTGCGGCGCACAGACAGTCAGAAACATGCGGTCAGCACTTGGTCTCATTCGCACATTGCGACGAGCAGAGAGCACACACATTTAAATTCATTAACTTTAGTGCTTAAATGTTCAAATAGGTGTCAAAACGCAGCGTTTAAGAATTATTCATATTAACCCTCATTTGTGTAATAAACAAACGAGTTGAGAATCAAAAGACGCGTAAAAGCGAAACCATTAAAGAGACAGAGCACAATAGCTGCAGCCTGTTTTATCATGATTAATACAACCCCTCTCCCTCTTGACTGAAGGACTTTTGTAGCTTAAGTGTTTTTCTTACAGTGAAGATGCTTAAAGCACAGTTTGTTTCATATTTTTATTTTATTGTATTTATTTCTCTTTCCTTTGCAGGGTGGAAAATAACTGTATATATGCAGTTAAAGTCAGAATTAATAGCCCTCCTGAATATTAGCAACCCGTTTCCTCCCCAATTTCTGTTTAATGGAAAGAAGTTTTTTTTTTTCAACACATTTCTAAATATAATAGTTTTAATAACTCATTTCCAAGGTCACACTTTACAATAAGGTTCATTAGTTAATTTTAATTAATGCATTTACTAACATGAACAAACAATGATCAATACATTTACTACTGTATTTGTTCATGTTAGTTAACGTTAGTTAATGAAAATACAGTTGTTCATTGTTAGTTCATGTTAACTCATGGTGCATTAACTAATGTTAACAAGCATGGACTTGGTTGTTAATAATGCATTAGTAAATGGTCAATTATGATAAATAAATGCTGTACATGTGTTGTTCATGATTAGTTCATGTTAGTAAATGCATTAACTAATGAACCTTATGGTAAAGTGTTACCATTTCTAATAAACGATTAATTTTATCTTCGCTGTGATGACAGTACATTATATTTTAGTAGAAATTTTTTTAAATACAAACATTCAAATTCAAAGTGTGATTCAAAGGCTTAATTAGGATAATTAGGCAAGTCATTGTATAACAGTAGTTTCTTCTGCAGACAATCAAAAATATATATTGCCTAAAGGGGCTAATAATATTGGCCTTAAAAGAGGTTTCAAAATATTTAAATCTGCTTTTACTCTAGCCAAAACAAAACAAATAACCCTTTCAATAGAGCAAATACTGTTAAAATTCGTTACTCTGTTAAACATCATTTGGGAAAAATTTATTTTTAAAAAATTCTCAAGAGCGCTAATAATTTTGACTTCAACTAATAATCATTTGGAATAATCGTGATTACAATTATGACCAAAATAATCGTGATTATGATTTATACCAAAATCGAGCAGCCGTAATGTCAGCCTTGCGTGAAACACAGAGCTCAGTGTGGTTTATCTTTCTTTTTTTAATGCTGCATGGAAAATCACTCAATTTCCATGATATAATTGGCTTATCCTGGACCCTTCTTGATTGTTCATCACTCTCTCTTACTTGCTTTTTTGTGTGTAGTGCAAACCCGAGTACAAAGTTCCTGGTCTGTATGTCATCGACTCCATTGTACGGCAGTCCCGTCACCAGTTTGGTCAAGAGAAAGATGTTTTCGCTCCACGCTTCAGTAAGAACATCATTGGCACGTTCCAAAATCTCTACCGCTGCCCGACAGACGACAAGGTGCTTTTCTCATCAAGTGCTAAGGGTCTAGTATAGCCTATATTCTCCTGTTGGCTTATTTTCCCATTTTAATGTTTGCATTGCAGAGCAAGATTGTCAGAGTGCTCAACTTATGGCAGAAAAACAACGTCTTCAAGAGCGACATCATTCAGCCTCTACTGGATATGGCAGCAGGTCTTCCACCGCCCAGCGTTACGCCCGTCTCTGCCAGTAGTGTCATACCCATGAACAGCACTACTCCTGGTAAGTTGGACGATATAGGTGCATGCCACACAATAGGCAGTGGTCGACCGCCAGCAAAAATATGTGGCCTGTGTCTCAAGATCAAGTGAAGTTGTGCTTTATTGTTATGTGTGGACATATAGTGAAACCATGTCGTGTCTCGCATGGCCACGGTGCTACGTAAATAAACATAATCATAAATATGAGCACAACACTGGACATAAGAGTAACTGTATTTTGTATTTACAAAGTGGCCATATTCATCAATGTAAACACACCAAAAAATAACATTGACATTATAGCAGACACTAAAAAGCCCATTCCTAGCCACTAGACATAACTGACAGGGTATTCGAGTGTCAGAATGTTGTGGGACTGCTGTAGAGGAGTTATTTATAGGCCCACACGGAATTTGCGCGTGCAGATTTCTGCAGATTTTTAGCCCATAATTAATTCTGTTTATTTACTTGAGTAAATGTGTAAATCAGAATGTATTAAGTTTTTATTCAGTAATTTACTGCTTTTTATTTAATATATTAAGGTTTTAGTTATGATACTCCACTGGATACTCCCAAAATAATTCCGCAGAAATTTGCAGATTTTTACCAAAATTCTCTGCAGAAGTAGCAAAAAACATCCGCAGATTCCGTCTGGCCCTGGTTATTTAAAGGGCACCTATGGTAAAAAATCTACTTTTCAAGCTGTTTGGACAGATCTGTGTGTTGGTATAGTGTATAGACCGTCATACTGGGGTGATATGAACACACCCAGTCCTTTTTTTTCAATTTAACTACAAAAAAAAGGGTCGGCCAATTGGAGCTGTTTTCAAATCGATCGCACCATTACGTAGGTGTGTGATTTCCCCCCGCCCACCGAATTGATTGACAGCTGCGCACATTAACATGTTCCGGTAGTCACGTGTATATGTCAACAAGACCAGACAGACATACGCAAAGCAACCGGAAATAAAAGGTCTGTTCTGTTCGCTAGGATTAGCAAGCATCATCAAATGTGATTAAGAGTAAGTTTCACATGTTTAAAGTGTTTTAAAACAGAGTATGTGTGTAATTAATTACAGCGTTTTACTTCAGCTTTACTTCATCAGCACAGCACAGCTGGTGTCAGAACAATTATAAAAGAAGACGCTTCAATCCCGGTTTGTGGAAGTTAAATCAGGTTTATTTTGTACATTAGCATAACAGATATCCACAAAGTACTTTTGGTTAGCCTTAACTAAGCTAAGCGCGCTCTGTTTGTCTGCCTGCCTGCGTGTGCGCGCGCGCGCGCGCGTGTGTGTGTCATCTTCGGTGTGCGTGTGTGCGTGTGTGTGTGTGTGTGTGTGTGTGTGCGTGCGTGCGTGCGTGCGTTAACTTTGTAACGATGTTGTGTGTGACTCATCAATGCAACTTCACAATACTGATTAGTAAAGGTTAGTTCTTACTGTAGTATCTCACAAACGCTACGTGAGACCTTCTTCCTTTAAGTCTGTCTGTTGTCTGACGCAGCTGAGGGAGGAGGCATGTAGAAAAAGTAGGCGGGAAAAACTCGTCTTAAAGGCGCAGTACGACAAAACCACCCCCTGCTGGAAATCAGTATAAAACAGCATCTTGTAAAAGGTATAATGAAAAATCTGATGGGTATTTTGATCTGAAACTTTATATACACATTCTAGAGACGCAAAAGACTTATATTAAATCTGAAAAAAGGGGTAACCTAGATGCCCTTTAATAGGGATTATAGATCACAAAATTAAACGGTTTTTTTTTTATTTATTTTTTTTTTTTTAAGCATGACGGTGAAACACAAATGTGGTTATGAATATATTAAAACGTGTTTTTGTTTGTCGTAAAAATTCGTAATAATGACAAAAATTCAAATTTATGGATGTCCTTACTTCCGGGTGCAGCTATGTTGCCGCTGTGACTGGTGCATTCTGGGAAATTGTCTTACCTCTTGGTTTCAAGTGTGGTCCTGAAAAGTCTTCGTTCGAAGGGCTATTCATCCCTTCCCCTTAGCCCTACGCCTTCAAGCTAAAGAGAATTGGGACACCCCTACCCCTTGGCGTGCATACGCAAAACGAGAGGTAGGGGTAAGGGGAAAGGTTAAGGGGTAGAATTGTGATTGGGCCTAAGTGATGACAATTTTCATCGAGTGAACTCTCTTTAAGGCAAAATGAAAGCATGAAAACGTGTTTAGAAGTATTTATTTAGCATTTGCTGTCATTTTTTATTTTTTTGCTGTACCAATGTTCACAACAGTTCTATTACATACCAAAAACTCAATTCTAGTCCAAAATCTCTTCTCGCAATAACATTTTTTACTACTCCCTAAAGGAACTCCTGCAACTCCAGCCACCCCTGCCAATATAGTGCAGAGTCTTCCAGACTGGGCGTCTCAGATCTCCAACACAGACACTGTGGCTGCAGTTGCCCAGATCTTGCAGAGTCCTCAGGGCCAGCAGGTCAGATTCTCCTCCACTAAAAGCTCTGTATCTTCTGGACAGCTGTTTCTGTTTCTGACTGTATGTCTGAATCTGTAGTTGCAGCAGCTGGTTCAGAGCCTGCAGATGCAGCAGCAGAAGCCTCAGCCCTCTCTGCTGCAGGCGCTGGATGCTGGTTTGGTGGTGCAGCTTCAGGCTTTGACTGCACAACTCACTGCAGCTGCAACAGCCAACAAACTCAACCCACTGGAACAGAGAGTTTCCTCCTTCAACAAGGTGAGGCATTTTAGGATTTTACTGGATAGAATAATATTTAAACCTGCTGTATGTTCGTTTTTGGGTCTTCTAATGCTACGTTCACACCCGACGCCGAACGCGCGTCAAGCGCGAGTGATTTACATGTTAAGTCGATGCAAATGCGCGAATAGACAACCTGCGGTGCGATACGCGCGAATGATGCATCGCGAATTGCACGAATTGAGGGTTTTGCGCATTTGACGCGATTAATGCATGTTTCGCACAAATCGCTCGAGTTCGAAAATCTGAACTTCAGCGGACATTCGCGCCGCGTTAACCAATCAGGAGCTTGCTCTTGTGGGGGCTTGACTGTGATGTATCGCCTGTCGTTGGTGTCCCGGGGGAAATCCTCCAGCCGACACCGACAAGAAGTTCATCAAACTGTACTGGGCTCAGTCAGAAGCACCGCTGAAAGCCTCCATCCAGGTTCAGTTTCTGGAGTTTATGAGCTCACAGAGCTGGATGCACCTCTGAAAGAATCTAGTGGACTCAGACGCGGCCCTAAACGTATCGACACTGTTTTTCAGCCTTCATAAAGCACATTAACACTGTTATTATCTTCATAAAATCTATGTTAGCCATTTAGCAACGAAGCTAGAGTCACCGGGCAGACTGAAGCCCTGCCCATCACGTGAATCCACTTCTGTTCTGAACTGAATTTGACGCTTGAATGAAGCAGATTTGACGCGTGAATGAAGTGAGTAAACTGAAATGTTCACGCGGCTATTTACACGCCAATAGTGCGATTTATCCACGCGTCTGGTGTGAACAGCATAATGTTTGAGGATATTTAAGAAACATGCTAAGTGAAGATACTCGTTTACCTGAGAAGCAATGCTAAAGTCAGTTATTCTCTTTTTAAAAAGGAGCGCTCTGTGTCGAAATGTCTGTTCTTGTTTTGGTCTCTATAACCAGCCCACTACCAGTTTACCCAACTATATTTCAGCACTCTGGGCTGCCTTGAAAAACATTAAATTTCATTTCAGTCTCAAAGGCTTAATGTATGCGGCTAAAAGCACATAATCAGTACCTCAGAGGATCATTGTCATAGTTTGTGTTTATTGATGTTTCTAAAATAAATTATAAAACATTATATATGTAATAATAATATATAGATGATAATAAAATCTAAAAATAATGTCACATTGTTGTGTATAATTACATTGACATTGTATATGCTTGATAGTAAGACACGCTCGCCACTGTGGGTGTCATTAACCTTTTTGGGCCAGGAAGTAGGGCCAGGCGATAAACAAACTCTCCAGTGTTTTGAATTTGGACTGCAATACCTATTTCAATCACTAGGTGTCAATCCTGAGTACTGTACTTTTAATCCTTGCATATCGCTGTTTGTTGTGTAATTGAGCTCCTTCCTCTGATCTTATTGGTCATTTGCTTGTGTTGCAGAAGCTGCTGGGTCAGTTTGATTTCGGGAATGAGTCTGAACACAGCGAGGATTCGAAGAAAGATTCTGCGTCCTCTCAGATGTATGCTCTTTATTTGCTACTTTCAAGAAAAGTTGTTGCCTTGTTTAGATTTTTTTTTTAAAGGATGTTCTTATTATCTCTCTCAGACCTGTGCTGTCAGATTCCATCAACAGCTCAATATTTCATCAGCTGGCGGAGCATCTTCAGCAGCAAAACCTCGAGCAGTTTCAGAAACAGCTAATGGAGCACCAACAGCATCAACAGAAGGTACAAACAAACAGACTATGATTATTAGAGGTGTGAACCTATACTGGTCTCACGGTTCGGTTACGATTATCATGCCTTCGATTCGGTTCAATTCGATATCTTGGTGCATCACGGTGCATTGATGATACTTTCCATATACAGTGTTATCTTTTAGGGAGGAGGCTATAACAAGCTGTCTGTATAAACACAGACACACAGCACCACACTGTCTCTCATTTAAACACATACACAAACATAGACAGCACCACACACACACACACACGCACTTAAGACCTCGCAACGGAGAGCTCGCGTTGAACGGAGCAGAAAAACAAAAAAAAGAAGCTCTTTTCCGACAGTCCCTTACTGAGAGCTCCTCTCAGCGCGAGCTCTCCCGGCTAAACACATATTGTGAGGGCTTAAACGGAGCAGTGCTCGTAATGTCAAGCAAAAAAAAGAAAGACAGCTGTGAAACATAACCAGCTTTGTCTTTTTGTAGGAAACACACTTTAGATCTTTTTAGGGTAAGAGGTTTTTGAGTTATTGCCGTCTATAACTGAATGTGTGTCAGGCATATCAAAACAAAACCAACTGAACCGCGCTCATTTCTGGCGCCCCCCTGGATATACAGCGCCCTTAGCATTTGCCTATGGTGCCTATGCCACGGGCAGGCGCTGGTTGGCTGAGTGTTGTAAATACTCGCGCTCACCTCCCTCGCGACAGAGCGCATAGGAGATAAATGACGTCAGTACATAATAACCGGTTAAGGTTATTACTGAAGCGATACCGAATTGTCCGCGTCTGCATCGCGGTGCACCGAAGAAACGCTTAATTTTGACACCCCTAATGATTATCTAACCTAGTTTTTAATTAATATATAAGGACACACAAATCTGATGTTCAGTATTGAATGCACTTTAACACTATTTGTTTTGTTTTTTCTTGATAAGAGGCAATAAGAACATTGTAAAGCACCATATATTCCAAGTTCTGAAGCACTTAGAAAGCTTTTTTTAATGGCAGTCAAATGTTCAAACAGGCCATTTCTGTTATTTTATTTTATTTTTAAAGTTTGTTTGACAGGGACAATGCATATCGATAATACCAAAATATAATATCCAAAAGACCACTATAAAATCTGCAATCCCTGGACATGTGGTAAAACTGTTTATTAAATTAATATTCAATAAAGTAGTTAAATGTGTTCTAATTATTCTATTGCTGCTCTATTTTAGCTAAAAAAACACTACTTTTTTGGGTTTGGTATCATCCAATTCCAGAATTTGTGTATTTGATCTTTTATGGTATAATGCAGTGGTGTCAAATCCAAACTTGGTAAGGGCCGCACTGAGTGTTGTGAATAAAGTCAGGGGCCGTACATATACATTCTGTAAATGTTTTTATTAAAGAAAATTAAAGTGTATTAACAACTTTATAACATCTCTATAACACTTCATTAAACCACATTTATCAAAATAGCATGGTTTCCCGTTTAATTCTAATTTGGTCCAAATTTGTGTCACAGCAGGTTTTATCTCTATCAAAACATGAAGTATAGTCTCTAACCAATATAAGCATAAAACAGTACAGTAGGAGGGAAACTGTTAAACAAAACATTTAAGAGGGAAAAAAAAGCAATATATTTATTAGTAGGCTATTATAGATAAATGGTGGCCTATGTAAAAAATAAATGGTCAGAAATTGTATTATATAGATTATTTTGCTCCAAAAGGACACTTGCATTAGGCTTATATGTCAAACCTATGAAAATTCGGGATTTTTAACTTACCAGACACCCTGCATCTTTTCATAGAAACAATCTCATCTATTTTAGGTGTAATTTCCCTTGCCATGGCTAATATCATTACAGACATAATATGGTGGTTTGTGAGGCGGGATCCGTGGGATGTTATGGTCAGCTGCATTATAGAGAACATTTGTTTGCATGAGTATGTGCTCCTAAACATTGACATGACGTGTGCATCGTAAAAGAGAGTAGGGTGAAGTGCAACAGCACCCCCTGTGTCTCATTATTGTAATTGTCACAGACTTATATTTAAAGCGAGTGCGGGCCACTTGAACTTCATTACCAAAACCTGTTGTCGGGCCTGATTAAATGTTTTGACGGGCCGCATTTGGCCCGCGGGCCTTGTAATTGACACGTGGTATAATGGATTATGATGGTGTTGAATTTCTATTAATGTAATGTAAATGTAAATGTAATGTAATGTGTATTTAATGTGTATTTAATGCACCATTTATTTGGACAGTCTATGAGCATGGAGAGCCAGGACGCTATTTTTGGCACTGAAAATTCTGCCCCATCTGGCCAGAGCAGCGCCCCGTCACAGCACCAAGTTCAAGAATCAAAAATGGATGATTCCATGGACAACCAACAACAGGTAAGATCTGATATCAGAGATTACTTTAGAGGAAAAGCCTGTGTTATGCATTGGCAGTAGTTTGAAGGTGGTGTCTCACTTACGCATTGATAAATGGATTGTTGAAATGCCCTTTCCATGTGTGTTTTTTGCAGGACATGGATATTGATGAGGGACAGGATGTGGTCGATGAGGAGCTCTTTGAGACGGATGAGAAGAAAACCAGCAGCACCCGTTCAAGGACGCGCTCAAGATCCCGCTCTAGGTTGGTGCGCCAATGTCTGTAAAAGGCTCTTTCCATTTTTTTAGCCACAAGATAAGATAGCTGATAAGATTGCACTGTATCTCCAGGTCACCTAAGAGGAGGAGGTCAAGATCACGCTCTGGGTCTCGGAAGCGGAAACACAGAAAACGCTCAAGGTCTCGGTCAAGGGACCGAAAGAGGAAGTCCTCCCGTTCTTATTCCAGTGAGCGAAGAGCACGGGAGAGAGAAAAAGACCGGCAGAAAAAAGGGCTTCCTCCAATCCGCTCGAGGGTTCTCAGTGGTAGGAACACATCTACTTTCTTTCGTTACCAATTTGTAAGGGCAACATTGTGTTTCAGTGATGTCACTGCTGTTTAAACTTTTTTTTTTTACTAGTAAAAGGAATTGATGACTTTTATATTGTTTGATATAGGCAGTAATCCACAAATGTGAACCCTTGCTAGAGCACTTTAAGAGTTACTGAGTTCTTGCCAAGGTCTTCAATGAAATCACATCAGTAACATGCTGGTTGCTCTTTCAGTTTGCAGCACTACTCTATGGGTTGGTCAAGTGGACAAGAAAGCCACCCAACAGGATCTCACAAACCTCTTCGAAGAGTTTGGCCAGATTGAATCTATCAATGTGAGTTGAGTTTTAAGTATAAATGATACAACTTGTAGTTACAACTTGTAGTCATTATAAATGATTGTGATTATTGCTACTCATGTGATGTTGGATTTATACAACAATTCGACAGTCCAAATGTCTAAGTTAACTGCTAACAGCAAAGCAATAGCCTTTTTTTGCCAATTTAAAAGTCACTTTTGAAATAACATTTGACTTTTTTTATTGCATCATAGTTTTATAATGTCTTAGTGATAACATAAGTCATCAATAGTGGTCAGAGTTCTGTCTGCTTTAAGGCTGATTTAAACTTCTGCGTCAAACGCCGGCGTATGCTACGACGCTGACGCATAGCCCTTCGCCGTGGCCGTCGGCGTCGCTGACGTGCACCTCTCAAAAAATGTAACTACATGCACAACAAAGCGTAGCGCAAGCTCTGTGATTGGTCGGCTTGGTAGTGCTGACGAGTCTGGGCGGGACCGAGAGCCGCGCGAATGAGGCGAGCCCAATGTAGCGATTATTTACAAGTGTGGAGTCCCGTGAAGGAGCTCCGGATGGAAAGTTTTGTTTTGTGTTTACCTCATAGTTAAAGTTGTTGCACGTCCGCCAGTTTCTGCGTCAAAATGAGCGAGTTTGAGCCACTTGTACATCCAGGAAGTGTTCAGGAAAACCAAAACAGCAGCGAAGAAACTCGACAAAGAGGAACATTTACACCTCACTGCCAACTAGCGTTTCGGAAGTGTTAATGCAGACCAACAGAGACAGCGCGCAGAAGTATAAATGCACAGCTACGGGCGTTGCATGCGCCGTGGGTTACGCCGGTCACTTGACGCAGAAGTATAAACCAGGCTTCACTCTGCTGTTCCCAGAAATTCACCAACATTAACCTAATAAAAGCCAAAACAAACAATAAGTGAAGTTTTATAAACTAATTTCAAGAGGAGCATGTGATATGATTGATTGCGTCTGGTCTCTCATCCGTTAACGGCGATAAACCAATCGGATGAATCCAAATCTACAATAAATAGACCAATTTTACCCTACTTGTTTTATCTTCGTTTACCCCCCCCCCCCCCCCCCCCCCATTACCCCCCAATTTCTCTTTTACCAGAGGGAGCCTTCGAGACCTACCAAATCATGGACTCCCTTTATGCTAATGGCCTGTTTCCACTGAGTAGTATGCTACGGTTTGATACACTTTTATGGACGTTTCCACTATCAAAAGGTACCAAAAAAGCGAACTGTACCGTACCACTTTTTGGGTGCTCTTTTGTAAAGGGTAGCAAAAGGCAGAGGCAGAGCCAGACGCACAACTGAACATTATTGGTTTACAGAGATAAGTTGCTAGCGTGTGCACAAAAACAGAAAAAAGCCGTAAGAAAAAAAGGAGATACTTTCAGCAACCTAAACCATGAACAAACTGTCGTGTTTAATTATTATCATCGCCCTTTGGACTATTATGAACTGAGAATTACTTTCTAACAGAGGTCACATGTGCTGGTAAAGATTAGAGATACAGATGAGAGGTTGAGCACTCTCAGATGAGAGTACTACAGATGAGCGCTGACTGTGGGCTCTATGTTACATGTTGTTTTTGAACCCGAATAAGAACTAAATGTCTGCTGTGTGTAGTTTTTCTGTAGTTGATAACATATCGGCTCTATATGTTCATATATGTTGCATTTATTTTATATAATTTCAGACGTTACAGTAGGCTATTTCACACTGTCATTGATCTGCATTTAGAATCAAATCCTGTTAATAAAAAGGTTAGTAATGAACATTTATACACACGTATTTATGTGTATAAAGCATCTGTTTTCTGAGAAGTGCTTCATCTGATATGTGAACGATCCATACAGCTTTACTTTGACATTTTCTCAAGTGAGAATGACGTCAACTGAAACTTTGTTGACGGTTGGTACCCTTTTGGTAGTGGAAACACAAACCTGATAAAGGTGATCCGTACCGACCCATACCGTACTGTACCACCCAGTGGAAACGGGCCATCAATGACCAGGTGGGAGCCCTAAGCTCAATCGTCTCCAAGCTCATGTTTTTACCCAGCACAGCATGCCAAACCTGCTAATAGCGTCAAGCTACTCTTGAAATTGCTGTGTTGTAAAATTGCAGGGGTATTTACCAGGGGTGTTATCACTGTACAGTTATCACACAAATGACTGTATATGAATGTGGGATTTCTTTATTAAATCTTCCTCTGGTTTTTGAGTAGGTTTAGTGACAACTGTATACTTCCCTCCCCAGATGATTCCTCCCAGAGGCTGCGCTTACATCTGTATGGTCCATCGTCAGGACGCATATCGGGCTCTTCAAAAGCTGAGCACCGGCTCTTACAAAATTGGTTCAAAGGTCATCAAGGTATGTTTAAAGAACACTTGCTTCCTTAATCTTTGTGCTGTTTTGTAATCAATTCAGGAATGCAAGCTGAAACGTTTTGTATTACTTACAGATTGCTTGGGCTCTGAATAAAGGAGTCAAACAGGAGTACAAGCAGTTCTGGGATGTGGACCTCGGGGTCACTTATATCCCGTGGGAGAAGGTGAAACTGGATGACCTGGATGACTTTGCTGAGGGAGGCATGATTGACCAGGAGACGGTCAACAACGGTAAGAAGCATTTACTGGTTTCCTAGCTAAAGGTTTGAGAAGTGCTTCATGGAGTCAGAAGATGTGGTAGGAATCTGTTTTTGTTGCAGACGGTGGCAGGACAAAAACACAGATAATACAGGAATTAGACATGTAAATGTGCCTTCACATTTTTATTCGTTATTTTCATGTGCAGATTGGGAATCACAAAGGAATACGGAGACAGCCAAAGAGACTCCGAGTCAGCCAGTTAAAGCTGAAGCAAGTACAGCCAGCAGCACAGCCAGTGAGGCCTTCACACAGCCGGTCACTATGATGCCCATGCAGGTATGATCTCCAGCCTGAAAATGGCTCGAGGAATAAAACATGTTTACATCTCTATTTGATATATTTGTATGAATTGCTGGATTCTGGGAATGCTTTTGTATGTCAATTAAAAATCTGGGCTGGCATTCACAAAACATTTTTTGTCCATTCCACTAGTCTGCTATGGTCGTAAGCCGTACAGTAAACATATATACAATCAAGCCCCCTGGCCTATGAATAGTTTTGGATTTGACTGTATTTTTTAGTATAAATATGTCATTATATGGCTTGGCAGTAACACCCGCCAAATGCGGGTTGATTTCAGCTGTGGCGGGTTACACAGCTGCTCCCACTAGACACTTTTGCTGGTTGAAAATCATTTTTAAATTGTAGTTTTCTTAAAGGGTCACGAAACACCAAAACACATTTTTTTGAGCTGTTGACAGTCGTATATGTGTCCCACACTGCTAAAAACACTATTAGGACACCTATATTTCACTAAAAAGTGTAAATTGGTTGTTTTTGCGTTATTTTAAGCAAATTCGTACTTCCGGTTTGAAACGAATTTTTGAAGCTGCGTCACGGCTATAACATAATAGCGTGTATTCCAGCGTGCAGACTGGACGTCTGTGCCAGAGTGTGTCTTATTACGTCTAACAGTGTGTTGCATTAATGCATGAGTAAGGCTTGGTTCAAACCAATCAGCGCGCTCTATTGTGCAACTTCATTAATATTCATTAGTGTCACAGTGTTTAGACGACAGAGACGCCACGTTGTGTTGGCAAAACAAGCGTGAAGTGTTGCTTTTATAGTTTGCTGCAGTTAAGTTTTGTTTTCATTTTCTCTCTGTGAGAGCTCAGCTGGAGTCACGTGTGGATTGACAGTGTACGCGACGCTCGACAACAATAACTTGCGTGTCTAAGGAGGATTATTGTTTACCTGAGAGCTGTTCTCATCTGCAAACGTTGAGATCCGGATTCACTTGTAGTCTCCTCTTAATAAAGACGCGGCTCTAGTTGCTGGTGATTGTCCTGTCTCTACAGATTTGGTAAGTGAGCGACCAGTGCTCTTTGTTTATTCAGTTTGTATTTTATTCGTATCGAAAAAACTATTGCACCGAGTGTAAACAAGTTAGCACTACAACCAAACTATAACCTCGTGTAGGATTTAGGGACCGGAATAACACACGTGGCTTTCTGACGCTACCTCCTGTGTGCATCTAAGTCTCCGGGAAATGCTGAGTTTTTTTTTCTCTCATTCGCCGTGCAGTATCAAACATTGCATGAAAAATACACGCTTAGAGCAGTTCCTCGAATCAAATATCTCGTTTGTTGCGAGGGACTTGAATGAATTCCCTGAATGAAAGAGCCAAACTGCAGTTAAAGTCCACCATTTAATAATTTGGCAAATAATTCGACTAGAGATGTCCATGTAAACACAGTCACATTGTCCGCTGTGGGTGTGTATTTTGACTCTGAAACTCGCGCGTGCCCAAATAGACACTCCCACACCATCCCACTTTTCTTCCTCCGACACTGCCCCCTAAAAAGAGCTGGACACGCCCACTTTTCTGACTTTTTCCAAAGTAGAGGTGTGAAAACACCCTGCTGAAGCGAGGGGGTTTCATGGCCCTTTAAAGTTTACATTTTTGTAATGCGCTGGTAAGTGTAGACTGATGGAAAGACACCTTGAGGTTCCTTTGCTTCCTTTTTCATGGTGAATTGATCACGACATCTACATATACATGGATGTTTTAAAATGTTTTTTTTTTTTTCTTCTTCTTCTTTTTTTTTTTAAAGATTCCAGTGCCACAGACAGTCCCTGCTGTTGGCCTCGTTCCTCCATCCTTCCCTGTCACCATGGCAATGCCCCCACCAGGCTTCGGTCCCCCTCCACCTTTTCTAAGGGCAGGGTTTAATGCCTCCCAGCCTCCCCCAGGTACATGCTTCAAGCCTGAACGTGTTAAAGCAAGAGGTTTAACTGTACAATTGTCTTGACGTATCTGTGGGTTCCTCTCTTGCAGGTTTCATGGCCACACCAGGAGTAGGGCCGTCAGCAGTGGGGGCAGTCACCAGTCTCGCTTCAGCTCAGAACTGTAAGTTGAACAGCCTCTGAAATACGCTATTCATGCTTTATTATCGATGAAGTTCAATTTTTAAGCCTTATATCACCTTTATAGCTTTAGTACAGCCTGCGATGCCAAACACTCAAGACAGCAGCAAGGATTCTCCGTTTGGTGCCATGATGCCTCCCACCGGTACTATTCCTGGGAGCTTTATTCCATCAGCAATGCCTGGGGCACAAGTCTTTAACCCTGTCGGAGCACAGCATCAGCAGAGCAGCACAGACAAAACACCTCAGTCTGCAGACGCTATGGAGGCATCTTCTGAAATAACACTACAGGGTAAATGGCTAAAAAGATATATATATATATATATATATTTACTGAGGGGGGCAATAATTATGTCCTTTTAAAACTTTAAAGTTAAAAGCAGCTTTTATTTCAGCCAAACTAAAAGAAATAAGGCTTTCCCCAGAAGAAAATGTTGCGTAAGAAATACTGTGAAAATGTCCTTGATCTGTTAAACATCACTTTCACAGGATGGCTAATAATTTTGACTTCAACTGTACATGACTTTGCTTAGTTGAAGTCAGAAGTTTTAGCCCCCCTGATTCATTCTGTTTACCAAAAAGATTTTTTTTCCAAGACATTTCTAAGCATAATAGTTTTAAATAACTCATTTATATTACTGATTTATTTTATCTTTGTCATGATGACTGTACATAATAATTTACTAGATATTTTTCAAGACACTTCTATACAGCTTTAAGTGACATTTAAAGGCTTAATTAGGTTAACTAGGCAGGTTAGGGTAATTAGGCAGGTCTGTTCATAACGATAGTTTGTTTTGTAGACTTAAATAAAATATATAGCTTAAAGGGGCTAATAATTTTGACCTTAAAATGGTGTTTAAAAAATTAAAAACTGCTTTTATTCTTGCCGAAATTAAACAAAAGACTTTTTCCAGAAGAAAAAATATTATCAGACATACTGTGAAAATGTCCTTACTCTGTTAAACATCATTTGGGATATATTTAAAAAAAGAAAACAAATTCAAAGGGGGGCTAATAATTCTGACTTAAACTGTATCTGCTAATTAGGCATCATCAATTTTCATTGAATCAATGATTTACATTTTTCTGATCATGTATGCTTTTTCTTTTGGAGTGACTGTTAATGTGTAATTTCATGTTCACTCGTGTTTTAATTTGTTTTGTTTTTTCCATTTGTCAGGAATGCAGAACGCAGTGCGCAGTGGAATGGGTCTGCTGGGTATGCATCCTTCTGCATCTCTGACGCATCCTCTCGCCGGGCAGAGGATGACAGGGCTGCTTCCATTGGAACTTCGTCCAAACCTGCTCCAGGGGCCTGGCGGCCGCTTCCCCCTACTTATGCAGCCAGGCCTTGCTCATCAGACCAACAACGTCCTGGATGCTTCACTTCAAGCCCAAGCCCGTCTCCGGGCTCCGTTTTCTCAAATGGAGCAGTTCAATCGTACGGAGGGTACTTTTATGAGGGCACCCAATCCCCCACCTGCTGTAAATGACAGTCTGATCAAGCCTAATAATGAGGCGCCACCCAGGTCTGATGTAGTCACCCAACAAGAGGGAGATCAGGATTATCGCTTTCCACCACCAGAGAAGCAAAGTACGGGGTTGCTGAAGACTCCTCCGCTGGAGATGCGAACAGAGCCTGGACCCGCCAGACCACCTCTGCTAGAAAGACCTCCGAGGGCAGTCATGCAAGCCGAGAGTCGAGAGGGTAGGAGAGAAAATGTGTCTGCTGGTTTCAGAGCAGAAAGTCGTTGGGGTCCACCCAGGGGGGACTTTGATGAGCGAGACATGAGGGGGATGTCTGGTGGTTCAGCGAAGGGTTTCCAGGAAGAGCGGCCAAATAATAACTTTCAGAATCGATTTGAGGGCCGCAGCGGAGGTTCATCAGGACCCACTTGGAATCGTGGAACTGGACCTTCTTTTAACGCCAACATGAACCAAGATTACGATGATCGCCGCAGACCTTGGGAAAGGCAGAAGGACAGGGATGACAGGGATATGGACTTTAGGGGTGAAATGAATGGCAATCGTCATAGCCGGGAGCGCGACAGAGACCGTGAAAGGGAGAGGGACCGGAATCGGGAGCGCGAACGTGGCAGAGATCGGAATCGTGAGCGGGACAGGGAAAGGGAGAACGAGAAGGATAAAGAGCGGGAACGTTGGACTCCTCTTTCTTCACAGTCTCAACCGCTGCTTCCTCAAGCCAAGCCTCAACCGCTACTTCCTTTACCGACCCCCTTGCTTCCTCGGCCTCCAGCACAAGAACCAGTGCAAACGAACTCGCAGTCTTCACCGGTCCTCCACCCTGATCCTCAACCCCAATCAACAGAACCAGCTGCGGAACCACAAGCCGAGGTCAAGCCAGAGCCGCAGTCTCTCAGCCCACCTGAAGAGACGACAAGTAGTCAAGAGGACACTGCTGCTTCATGCGTCAACGGAATGGAGACTGATTCCAAACCTCAGTCGGAACCTGCATCCCAGACTGCTACAGAGCCCTCTAGTAGCCCCTATCCATCTCTGACCTCCACTCCCGCCTGCTTCGAGAACGAGCCCCCGAACGGAGAGAACCCCCCAGAAATGTCTGTTTCCGCATCTGTGGACGCAGACGCTGAACAGACTGGGCCAAAGGTGAACGCTGAGACTGAACCTGAGCTTGAGAAAAGTGACACTGAGGAAACATAATCATCACTCAGTAGGTAAAGATCATTTTGTATAGTCATCTCTGTAATGGTTTTGAAAGCTCTCACAGGAATCCCCTTCAGTTCAGTTGTGCTCAGTTTTAGGATGTTCTAGACACCTTAACGAATGATTCTTACCTCTCAAGCTTCAAATGTACGTTCGTTCTAGGCGGCTCACGCTAGAGGATCTAAATGGTAGGTGGGATTTTAATTTAATTTTATTCTGTTTTCTAGTTTTTAATGCAACCCCATTGTTTTAAACTAGGTGTTTCTTGTTTTGTTTTTCTCATGACGCTTGGTTTGCCAATATTGTAAATGCTGTGGGGAAAAGAGGTTGACCTTCCTATGGAAGAGTGTAAGGATTCTGGCTTTCTCCTTTGGATTGATTGCGGAATACTTGAAAACAGCACTGGCTTGTTTATTCGTCTTTTCTTTTCAAAACTGCAGCTGCAAAGTTTGAAATGAACGCTTCTGTGGAGTCCAATGCTTCTTGTCTCTATAGCGAAATATGCATACATCGAGGAAAAAAAAAAAAAAGACAGTGAGAACAATACTGCGTTTTAGTTGCTTTGAAAAGGAAAGAATAATTAAACTACAATGTATTATCACAATATTAAATGTCTGTGATTTTTCTTTTGTCCCTCATCAAACTTCTATGGAAATGCAGGTGCTCAGAAAAGACGATCAAAGGAGAAATGGATGTTGAGTGCAAACTGTTTTAGTTTCAAATAAACGTTCTGCTTGTTAAAAAAAATCTTTAGGACTGTGTTTTGTACTAAGAGACACCATCTGCAAAAAAAAAAAACAAAACATTAAAGCTTTGAGCCAAGTGATGCTAGCCCCAGTGTCGTGGATGGAATGAAATGTTTGTGTTTGTGAATTGACTTGTAAACTGTGGCCGGCCATCAGACGTGCTGTAGGATTTACATTTAGAGCTCTCCTCCAGCTCTCGTTTACCTATTGGATCTGCTTTGCATGCCAATTTAAGTGTTTAATGCACTGGAAACATGTTGCACACTTCATGCTATATTCACAGCGGCTGTTCAGGCGCACACACATACACACAATGATGTTCTGCAATATGAAATACTGTCCCCTACACTTAATAGAGTGTTACTTTACTTGGTTCTGTCGAAAACATGGTAGGAAAAACAAATGCTACAGGTTTCTAGCTTTCTTTGAAGGTCTGCTAACCCCCCGGTCCCAGCAGGGTGTTTTCACTTCTCTAGTTTGGAAAAAGTCAGGAAAGTGGGTGAGTCTAGCTCTGTTTAGGGGGGAGGGAATGAGGGAAGGTTTTGCATAAAAATGGGAGTTTCTGTTTGAGCATGCGCTGATTTTCACAGGCAAAACACACACAGATGCAGAAAAAGACAGAGGAGAGGAGAAAGACAGTGACTGTGTTTACATGGACATCACTAATCAAATTATTTGCCAAATTAATAATTAGTCTACATTAACTGCAGTTCAGCACTTTCACTCTCATTCAGGAACATTTCATGCATGCCCCGTGACAAACGAGATATTGGATGCAAGGAACTGCTGGAAGAGGGTAGTTTTTTTTTTAAAGATTTATTTTTGGCCTTTATTAGATAGGACAGTAATTAGACAGGAAGTGAAGTGGGACAGAGAGAGAAGGGGGTAGGGTCGGGAAATGTCCTCGAGCTGGGATTTGAACTCAGGGAGCCCTGAAGTGCTACTGCTATGGCCCTGTTTATACTAGTACGTTTTAGTTTTAAAACGGCGTTTTAGATCAAAAATGATCCGCGTCCACACTAGCGTTTCAGCTATCGTTTCTGATCATATCTCCGTCCACACTGTGCCACCAAAAACGTTTATCACGTGACCATTCGCCACTCTGGGCATGCGCGTTCTAGTATAAACAGAAAGCATGTGTCACGCTCGGCATTTGGTAATTGTTAGTCAAAAAACGCCGCGCGATGGCAAAGAAAGCAAGAGAGGTATTTTTGTGGACAGACGACGAGGTCGAGTTGTTACTAAACGTAACAAATAAATAACTGTACAATGGCGCCTAAAACAGACAATAGTGCAAACAACGCTCCCATTTCTGTGTCCATGTTGTTGTTTACAGTGAAGTCTGGTCTGTTGTCTTCTGGTAGCGTTAAAGCCATGTGTTATAGTCATGTGATAGGGGCTTGACGAATAAGGGAAGGATACGCAATAACACAAAAGCCCCAATCAGGTAGCGAATCTCAGCAGCCCCGCCTCCGTTTTCAGATGTCTCCGTTTTCCCCCATCCACACTGAGACCGAGCAGCATTTTAGAATGAAAACAGCCTCTCCAGCGTTTCCAAAACGATCTGTTTTCGGTGTTCGAAAACTCTGGCGTAGTGTGGACGGAAGGCGTAACCGTAGCAAAACTTATGCGTTTTCAAACTAAAATGCGTTAGTGTAAACAGGGCCTATATGTCGACGCGCTTACCACTAGGCTATTGTGTCGACAGGAAGAGTGTTGTTTTAATGGAATGTTTGATACCGCACGCTTTGAAAAAAAAAAAAAAACTCGGTAGGTAGCGCCGTGTGTGTATAGACTATCCTCTCACAAAATGTGACCTTAGTTTGATTAAGGTGTTTACATTCAGAGAGCAGTATTTACAGCGGATGTTTCAGTCCATAATATTGTAGTGATATTAATGTACTGTAAACTGAGTAACTCAATCATTTTGACTAAGAAAGAGTACTAACTTGAATAAACATAAACAATGAACATTGATCACACACTTACCAAATCTGTAGAGACAGGACAATCAACACCAATTGGCCTTACGTTTAACTAGCTATGATGCCTTCCGCTACTGAGAAACCCAGAAATGTGAAAAGGGTCTATTTCTAATTCTAATAGTTTAATAACACTTGTTATCTTTGGACATCACCAAGAGACCCCTCCCGACTAGGCATGGGATGATAACCATTTTCAAGTTATTCAGCGGTTTGGAAAATTCAAGGTTTTAAAAATGCCAATATTTTCTGTAATACCGTTCCTAGGGTGTGTAAAATTTTTATTTACTTTTTTTTTAGGATAATCTCCAGCAGAAAAAATATCCAAAGATACTTAAATTGTAAAGAAATCTGTGTTTTTGAAACTAATGAAGACAGCAGAAGTCAATGATTCAATTGAATTATTTATCCTGACATGTTAGAAATTGTCATATCATGTTATAAATATCATAAATCTTTCAAGTAGAATATATTGTTTTCATAAGGGAAAAAAGTTTTTGTTTTTACTCAGACATTTAATAAGAATATCTTTTAGAGCAGTGAGCACAATACCTTGAAACTGTGATATTTTTATCCAAGGTTATCATACCGTCAGAATCTTATACCGGCCCATGCTTACTCCCGACCCCCACATTGGGAACCACTGTTCTAACACTTAGACAATTAATTATCCTATGAGGGCCTAAAGAATGTTCATAAATTGAGAAAAATAAATAAAACTGCCCTAGTTCATGACAGATACACACATACAGTTGAAGTCAGAATTATTTGCCTCCCTGAATTATTAGCGCCCCTGTTTATTTTTTTCCCCAATTTCTGTTTAATGGAGGGAAGATTGTTTCAGCACATTTCTAACATAATAGTTTTAATAACTCATTTCTAATATCTGATTTATTTTATCTTTGCCATGACAGTAAATAATATTTGACTAGATATTCTTCAAGACACTTCTATACAGCTTAAAGTGACATTTAAAGGCTTAACTAGGTTAATAAGGTGAACTAGGCAGGTTAGGGTAATTAGGCAAGTTAGTCTATAATGATGGTTTGTTCTGTAGACTATCGAGAAAAAAATTAGCTTAAAGGGGCTAATAATTTTGTCCTAAAAATAGTTTTTAAAAAATTCAAAACTGCTACAAAACAAAAGACTTTTTCTAGAAGAAAAAATATTATCAGACATACTGTGAAAATTTCCTTGCTCTGTCAAACATCATTTTGGAAATGTTTAAAAAAGAAAAAAAAATCAAAAGGGGGCAAATAATTCTGACTTCAACTCTACGTGCATAATCAGATGTTATCTTTATATATATTTTTATTTTTATATATATATATATATATATATATATATATATATATATATATATTTTTTTTTTTTTACATGTAAAACATTTTACCGAACTAAATAGTCAGTGACAGCAGCAGTTATATAAAAAACAAAATAAAATAATAACAACAACATTTTTGATGTATGACGTAAAATGACCAACTAAAACCAGCTTGGCCAGCCTGGTTTAAGCTGGACACAGCTGGTTTTGGCTGGGCTCCCGGGCTGGTCAAGCTGGTTTTAGCTGGTCATCTCCTAGCCTGAACAGCTAAGACCAGGCTGGAAATTGTTGGAATTCAGCCTGGAAATGGCCAAAACCCCTCTAAAACCAGCCTGGTCAACCAACTAATACCAGCCAACCAGCTTAGGCGGGTTTCAGCTGGATTTTTCAGCAGGGCTATCTGACCATTTGTGCGCAATTTGAAGTCACGGTTTTAATTTCACACTTTAGATTAAATTTAGTCATTTAGCTAAATGACTAAATTGAATTGTACTTTTTATTTTAATTGTCTTGGTTTTTGTAATTTTTAAGAAAGCATATACTTTCAAAAGATGCGTCTTGACAAATGAGGGCGAGAGAAAATAAGACTTTACAACAAAATACAGTTCTTTATCTCATGTTAGGTATTTTACAAAAAAAATTTTTAGCCTTTTTTCTCTATTACATTTGCTAGGTTAGAAACAAAGTACATTAAAATGGTCTTAAAATAAAAAAAACACCAACCTGACAAAACCAAAACTGGCTGAATAAAGAACCGACTAACGTTAACCTTAAGCTTTACTCGTTCACAAGATGGCGCCAAAACAATCTAAACCGCCGCGTGACAGACAAGCAGACACATGTGGATGTAAGTATGCTTGAACGTATTCACTGACAGTCAAGGTGATACGAAGCCGTGTGATAACTAATATTAACAACCTTCAATACTTTAAAAAGTGTTAGTAGTCTTCCTTATGTCACATCTAAGCTGTAGAAACACTGCAGAGATGACGAGCTCAGGTCATGTTAATGACCAGACTGATATTCATGATTTTAAATAATAATAACAACAAATCTGTCTTTAACTTGCTTCAATATTTGTCTGTTTCACTGCACCCTTAACTTCAATCAGAGCTAAATTACTTCTCAATCTATGGCTTTAGTTTAGAATCTAGCAGATGCAGAATATAACCAGTAGAGGTCAGACTTCACTTTCAAACACCATGGAGTTTTTTTAAGGAGCGTGTACTTCTGTGCTTCCCAATTCTGGTCCTTTACACACTTATTATTACACTGAAGGCAGAAACACTTCATTTTCTGTTCTGAAAAGTACCTGCTATTGTTTTGCTTGACTCAAAATTTAACTTCAGCTTTACAAACGCTAAAAAAAAAGCTGGCTTCCACACAATTCCTTGATGTTCTTCCAAGACAAACTGATTAAATGAACATCTTCGTTTTTACAAATTGAAGTGGATTGAACATTGAACCGTTAAGTAGTCCCCCAAAAATAAAAAAATTGTGTTGAGTCAGCTCATTTTATATACAGGGTTCATAGATACGGTCATGGAAAACATCACATTTAGTCACAACAGATGCTTTTGTCCACATCGACTTATGACTGAGGAAGCATTCAGCGATTCAACAAGAAGAGGCAATACACAGCAAGTGTTAATAATACAAAGGAACTGTTTGTCCTCAGAGAATTAAGTGCTAGAGTTAGGAGGGGGAGGCTTTTGTTGTTGTATTTTAAAGACAGAAGAGTGTTTCAACAGGTGGTTTGTCAAGCACACTCACCTGTGTGAGTTTGATTGTTTGTTTTTTTTTTTAGATATGGAGTGAGTAATATTATCATCTGATATTTTTACCATTGCTGTTATGTACGTTTATACACTCAGAAATAAAGCTATGCAAGCTGTCACCTTTTCAAAAGGTACACATTTGTACTTATAGGGTCCATATTGGTACCTCAAAAGTATATATTGGTTCCTAAAAATTTCAGGAGGAACACTTTTGTACTTTTTAGGTACTAATATGTACCCTTGAGGTATTAATATGGACCTTTTAGATGCAAATTTGTACCTTTTGAAAAGGTGCCACCCCAGTGACAGCTCTCATACCTTTATTTCTGAGAGTGTAGATCTTTTGTGAACTATCCCTTGGTTTAAAAATGATCACCATCTTTGGAGTAAATCGACTTTAATCGACTTACGACTTAAAACAATGTTAAAATTGTATTTTTACTCAAGTTTCTAATTGTTGTTTGTATTTCTTTTTTTTATATTTGTTTTAATCCTCTTCCGCTCGCCTATCCTCGTGTCTGTTCAGGATTTTGACCATCTCTGCTGTGATAATTTACTTACTTCCTTTTTTTATTATTACATTTTTATTTGCGTCTTTAACATTTGATGACATGATGAGAAGTTGGGCGGTTTTATAGGACACCAACTGTTGGAGTACATCACAGGAGTCTGACTAATGCAGCGCCTCAGGCTTTGACACCTGGTTTTGTGCTCGGTGACAAAAGTCTTATTGTTTCCTCTGAAGACGCTCTCTGGGGTCTCTGTTTGTTTAAAACAGATGCACGTGGTTTATTTTTTTTAGCCCTTGGGCTTCCTGTTTCAGTCCAAATTCTTTTATTTATGCCTAATATGGCCTAAACCTTTTTAAAGCATTTTTAAAAATAGGTTACAGAAATATATACAGTATATATTTAAATACTTTCATTAAAAAGAGGCTTATTTTTTTATTGGCAGCTTCCAATGTACAGTGGAAGTCATAATTATTAGCCCCCCTAAATTATTAGACCACTTGTTTATTTTTTCCCCAATTTCTGTTTATCGTAGAGAAGATTTTTTTAAACGCATTTCTAAACATAATAATTTTAATAACTCAATTCTAATAACGGATTTATTTTATCTTTGCCATGATGACAGTACATAATATTTGACTAGATATTCTTCAAGACACTTCTATACAGCTTAAAGTGACATTTAAAAGCTTTACTAGGTTAATTAGGTTAACTAGACAGGTTAGGGTAATTAGGCAAGTTATTGTATAACAGTGGTTTGTTCTGTAGATTATCGAGAAAAAAAAATAGCTTAAAGGGGCTTATAATATTGTCCCTAAAATAGTTAATAAAAAATTCAAAACTGCTTTTATTCTAGCCGAAATAAAACAAATAAGACTTTCTCCAGAAGAAAAAAAAATTATCAGACATACTGTGAAAATGTCCTTGCTCTGTTAAACATCATTTGGAAAATATTTAAAAACGAAGAAGGGGGGCTAATAATTCTGACTTCAACTGTATATATTTAGACATGTCAGTTATATGGTTATGAACATGTTATTTTCATTTACTTTAAAGTGAAATAACCGAACATAAACATAGAATGCTGAGAAAAATGCTCCGTTCTAAAGAGAAAATTTCAGACGACAGCTTTTTTGTATTGCCTCTGAACACTCCATAAATAAACCCAAGTAATAAAGTGAAAATGGTAATCATATGTCCAATATCTTCATTGTCTAGAGGACACGAGGAGTACCTGATTGCTAATTGCAAATTCAGTTGTGTAGCTGTTTTAGGAAGAATGAGAGAACTGCTGAGAGAATGATTACAGTCTGTGTTAAAAAGGAATCAGTTCCTGAAAATCAGTAATTGGATTCCAGTTGTACATTTAAAAAACTAAAAAGCAGAAATAAAGTACCATTTCAAGTCAAGTCGGGTTCATTATAAAGCACTTTTTTAACTTTTACTAGATAGGACAGTTGAGTGGAGACAGGAAAAGCACGAGGAACGGAAATAAGGGAAGAATCAGCAAAGGACCTCGAGCCGGTATTTGAACTTGGGTCACCGTTAGCTCCTCATCTTTTTTAACGCCGCACTAACTACTAGGCTATTGCTATCAACTTTATAACTGTGTATTAGGGGTGTCAAAAATAATCGTTTTTTTTTTGGTGCACTGCGATGCAGACGCGGACAATTCGGTATCGGTTCAGTAATAATCATAACCGGTTATTACTGACGTCATTTACCTCATATGCGCTCTGTCGCGAGGGAGGCGATCGCGAGTATTTACAGCGCTTTAACTACTTAAAACTCATAAACTGTGCACAATTTCACTGTGTGTGTTTGCTGGATCAGTCTTTCACTGACATATACAACAATAGCCCCTATTTCACTGAGATCGAGAGAATGAAAGTAGCCTACTCCATTTCTCTCTCTCTCTCTCTCTTTCTCACACACACACAGTGGCCCATTTGACCTGCTGGCGTGGTTTTTCTTCTCCTCTCGGCTGTTTTAGAGCGTTACTTTTGCATCCAGAAACGAGCGTGTGTCTGCAGAATTTTCTCCACCATGTCTATCATACATCAGCTGTGAGATCGCCCCTGCCGCTTATCAGCATCACTCATCTGTGAAGAGCGCAGCGCGCAAGAGCCAATCGCAACTGTTTTTTTTTTTAAGGTGTGACCAATCAAAGGGGTGTAAGAGAACTAGACACGGATCAGAAATTGAGCTGGATATTTATATTTGTTTATATTATTTGCTAAATGCTTGTTTTGTTTAAAGGTACAGTTTATATCTCTGACTGTTTGTATTAAATGACAAAATTGTATTACAAATAATATATAAATATAAATATATTCATACATTTTAATACAAGATCTGCTGCTGTGAAGAAAATATAAAACTGTGTTTGAAAAGCACCGTCAATGCACCGTGATGCACCGAAATATCGAATTGAACCGAATCGATGGCATGATAATCGTAACCGAACCGTGACACTAGTGTAGGTTCACACCTCTACTGTGTATAAGACCAATCATAAGACTAAAGAGAAGAAACTTAACAACATAACTCATAACTAATAGATGGGACTGTTCACATTAAAATGCCAACATACTGTTTGACTGAGATTTAAAAACTAAAAAAAAAGGGGCAGATTTAAATGTGGGCAGTAAAAACTCTAAGTCAAGCTTTTGAAAAATCCAAGATGTCCTTGCTGCTCTCTACAGCACGATGATGTACTGGATCAGGACCATTACGTAGTGGACATTAAGTACTCTATAGTAATGCTTATGCAACTATGACGCTTGTAGTTGGTGTGAACGTTAATAATTGTGAGGTTAAGTATTGGTGTAGATGTCAATAACTGTGATGGTTGGGTTTAAGATTGGGGTAGCTGTAGATATCAATAACTGTGGTTGGAGAAGGTGTAGACGTTAACAACTGCGATGGTTGGAGTAGGTGTAGATGTTAACTGTGATGGTTGGGTTTAAGATTGGGGTAACTGTAGATGTCAATAACTGTGGATGTGTTTAGGTTTGGGAAGGTGTAGGTATTAATAACTGTGATGGTTGGGTTTAAGGTTGGACTAGGTATAGATGTTTATAACTGTGACGGTTGGGTTTAGGGTAAGGGTTGGTGTAGATGTCAATAACTGTGATGGTTGGGTTTAAGATTGGGGTAGCTGTAGATATCAATAACTGTGGTTGGAGAAGGTGTAGATGTTAATAACTGTGATGGTTGGGTTTAAGGTTGGGGTAGGTGTGGATGTTAATTACTGTGAGGATTGGGTTTAAGGTTGGAGTTGGTGTAGACGTTAATAACTATGATGGTTGGGTTTTGGGTTAGGGTAGGTGTAGACATTAATAACTGATGGTTGGGTTTAGGTATGGAGTAGGTGTAGACATTAATAACTGTGATGATTGGGTTTAAGGTTGGAGAAGGTGTAGATGTTTATAACTATGATGGTTGGGTCTAGGGTTAGGGAGGTTAGGTGTAGACATTAATAACTGTGATGGTTGGGCTAGATGTAGACATTTATAACACAAAACAAAATGGCTAATTTAATAATTAATATAAATAATTCTCATTTTTAGCAACAACTGCTCACAAATGCACATCCACTAGGTATTTGGCCTGATCCAGCATGTCAATGTGCTGCAGCAAAGACACACTTTAAAAATCATGCTTCCCTCTTGATGAGGAACGTGCAAAAGATGTTTGTCAGAGGGTCTGAGAGTTTGAGATGATTGTTGCTAGCTTACTAGCTTAGCCAGATTAGAAGAGCATCAAAAGGGGTTATTCAAGATGAACCAGAACCATTACTACATGTAAAGAACCTTCAAAGATAAATAACACTGCAAAATGTAATTTGGGATTTGAATGTTTGTGTGGTATGTCTGAATATGTATTTCCTTCCAGTCTTTAGCCATTAGCTTTGTAACATGTACTAAATGCTATCTCATGCTAATGTATAACTTTTTGAATTAGTTTGATTTTTGATGTAGTTTGATTAGCGGCTCATTCGAGTTAATCTCATTTGTACATTTTGGGGTTTGGTGCCATACCTTCTTCTAAAAATCTTACATTACTTATATGAATTCGCCACTAAACTGACGAAACGTCAAATAGTTACGTTTCCTAGTGAGATCAGGCTGAAATCCCTCAAACTGACAGCATTGACGAGTGAAGCTCAACATTTGGACAGCAGTATTCTTGTGACTTTAAAACTCCCAGTAAATCCTCCCCTGTGGTTGCTCCAATCTGGTTCATCAGTTTAGCTCATCACTATTCGCTCTTTTAGGGAGATTAATTATTCATGATTATGCTTATTAATGACGGCAAGCATCTGTGCTCCCCCGTGCCCCTATCCTTCTCGCTTTGCCAGCCAAGCAAGTGGTCAGATTAGAGATCTAGCCTTTTGAGCTTCGTCTCCATTTAACAAGCTTCTAGATATGGATTCATCATCAAAGCATGAAATAAGAAAGCCAGTGCTTTTCCGGCCGGATCCCCTTGTGGTGTTGACCAGATCTTTGTGCTAAAATCTGTCCTGGTATAAGGTTTTTGGCCTGTTGGGAGTTCATCCTTGGAATGAAATCAATCCGTAATTTTATATAAATTTTGTGTGTGAAAAAACTTTTCTGAAAACCTGTTTAAATTAACTCTCGACTCTCTCTAATTGATATGTGCAGTTGAAGTCAAAATTATTAGCCCCCCTTTGATTTTTATTTGATTTTTTTTATATATTTCCCAAATGATGTTTTAAATGTAAGCCTTTAAATGTCACTCTAAGCTGTATAGAAGTGCCTTGAAAAATATCTAGTCAAATATTATTTACTGTCATAATGGCAAAGATAAAATAGAGCAGATATTAGAAATGAGTTTTAAAACTATTATGTCTAGAAGTGTTGTTGTAAAAATTGTCTCTCCGTTAAACAAAAATTGGGGAAAAAATAAACAGGGGGGCTAATAATTTTGACCACAACTGTATATATATTTTTGAAATCCAAAAGGCAAACAAAATAGGATCATTTAAGCCTAAATAGGCCCTTTTTTCTTTTTGTAGCTCCGGAAAGAACAGTACAATTCCTTTTAATGATCATGTTTCATATTCTGAATTGTGTATGAATAGTTTATTATCTTTTCCACCTAGTTCACTTCAAAACCATACAAGAGAGACATTAAAGTGTGAAAGTAAACTTGAAACATTGTTGATTTTTTTTTTTATGAGGATATTGAAATCTGTACACAGTGTGGAATGTGTTTTGGACTTGAAGAATTCAAGCCCTTCTCTTATTTTTTTTTCATATTTTGTGTTGCAGCTTAAATTACTAAATTACATTTTTACCCATCAATGCACCATATAGAAAATAAAAAGGGTTTCTTCTGTAGTGGCCGAACTTGCCGGACTGCATAAATAGGCTATTCATACCTTTTTCTGTGATACATGACCTCATTCAGGAGCCTTCCAGTTTCCTGAATTAACCTTCAAATGCTTCTCTGTGTGAGTTGGAGTGACAGATTCAGATGAGTAGACTTGATTTGAGATTGACCTGTAGATAAAAGGTTTAACATTTGACAATGCAAATCATAGCAAATATCTGAAAGCCTGTAGAAAAAGGGTTGTGATAAATTTCATAACTAAAGATAATCATAATAATAATAATTCTATGACCACTCAGTATGTTAAACAGACATTCAACATCAAACCAGAAATATCTAACATACATACGATCTAAAAAACAAACATATAACAGTCTCAAGTAACATCCATTGCGCAAAAAACACACGATTCGGAAAGATCAACTTCATACCTCTTGAGAAACTGGTTGGTCGGATAGATTTTAAGTATAATTGTAAAGTTAATTTCACTGACTTTATTAGTGACACAATATTTGTCGTATAAGTCCATATCAGGTTCCAATTGATATTGGTTATTCCAAAAGTACTTGTGTCTAAAAATTGCAGGACAATTAATCAAACTTCTAAGATATGTCTGCAGAAAGACTTTGATTGACATTCTCCCTTTTGCACGTGTCATCAGAAGGGGAAAGACCCGCCCACTAGTGGCAATCTCTCCCTCATTAGCATAGACAGCACTGAGTGAGAAGCAGCCGTCCACCATTAAGAGTTTTGAGTCTGCCGTTATGCTGAAATATAGTTGTTTATAGCTCCGCCTTCTTTAGAAAAATGTCTGGTGTAGCACAATCTCAATAGGGTATATGCCGAAGCATGCTAATAGGACTTTTAATTTGCCAGTCACCTGGGTTAAGCGCTTCCGGCGAACTGTATTCAATGCAAAAACCGGGGCGTTTAAGGTCTGTTTTCTTTAAAAGTCAGCGATGTCCACTGGCTGAGTGATATCCAATATAAAGTGGGTCTTGAATTGTACAAGATGCACTGCATTAAATTACACTTTCCCCCGCTATGTCTTTATAAAATGAGCGTTTATTTTACCCCAGTATATTCAATGGAGCTTTTTGCCCTAGCCTTCAGATTCTGACAGGCGCGTGCAAGTAAACGGCTTTTTGTCTCGTTTTACGCTTGAGCAACTAAATGAATGCCAAAGTCTATTTAACTGAATGTATTTTAATGACATTACAACATCGATGCTGTAAAAAGGAACCGTATAAAATGGAAAAAAGTTTAAAATAACTGGTCACCGGAAGTTTATCAGTATGGGAAGAACACTAGCTCGGCATATACCCTCTTGTATTTAAAGCGACAGTCACCAAAATGCCACAATTTGGATCAAAGCTCAAAAGGGGCATTTTTAATCAGCATTGTAATTTCAATTTCTATTTATCTACGCATTTAAGTTAAAATCTTTAAATCAAGTGGTTTTATTTGAAGTAATGGTTTTATTGTTGATCCTATTTGAACAATCAGACATCTATGGCTTACATTGTAAGTTATAGAAGAAATTAAGCTCTCGACAAGAGGAAAAAATATGATACTGATAGGTACATTTATATGACCATTACGGTTAAGTTCTGCTTGCTTAAAGTATAAATAAGATGTTTATAATCGTACAGCAGATTGTTTCAATATCTATAATTCCCATTAATATGTTTTTCTAACATATTTAATGATCTGAAACAGTTTTAGACTTATATTGAAATGCTACTCACTTGCTAAACATGTAAACTTCAAGTCAGATGATTCGTCAAGCTTTGTAGATTTAAGATCATGATGAATACAGATATTATTACATGCAACTAACATTTTTGGCTGATAATTACCATTACATATTAGGGATCAGCTGGCCATAAAGTCTAATTGTGTGACTCATAAAATCTAAAACATCATTCACTCTTTCTCTCTCTTCCCCCTCTGGAACTCCTCCTTTGCTAAAATACACAATCTGGCACCTCACACCAATCAGAACGTGAGAATTGAATGAGAAAGACTGACATCAGGGGGCAGAACACACCTTAAAGGGATAGTTCACCCAAAACTGATCATTTACTCTGCATTTATGTGTCGGATGCCTATTTCTTTTTTTACTTGAGCACCAAAATATATATATATTTGGAAGAAAACTGGAAATATCTAACCATATTAGTATTTGTTTTTCCTACTTTGGAAGTCAATAGTTACCATTTTCATTCAATAACTCGTTTTCTTTTCGAATAAGTCCCTTTATTGATCTGAGTTGGCCACAGTGGAATGAACCACTAACTTATCCAGCATATGTTCCATGCAGCGCAACCCATCACTGGGAAACATCCATACACACTCATTCACACACATACACTACGCACAATGTAGTTTAGCCAATTCACCTATAGCGCATGTGTTTGGCCTTGTGGAAGCACCCGGGGGAAACCCACGCCAACACTGGAAGAACATGCAAACTCCACACAGAAATGCCTACTGACCCAGCTGAGGCTCAAACCAGCGACCTTCTTACTGTGAGGCGATTGTGCTACCCACCGTGCTGCCCCCATTTTCTAACGTTCTTAAAAATATCTTCTCTTGTTATTAACAGAAAAAGGTTTGAGCACAGAGAGTAAATAGGGAGCGCATTTTAATTTTGAGGTGAACTTTCCCATGAACACACACACACAGATCCATGAACACACTTGAGGAGAAATCTATGTCTATGGTCATGATGACCAGCAGCTCATGCATGTATAATCTAGTCTTCCACCTCTCTGTCCTACACTCACACTCACTGTCAGAGAGCGTTCCCTAGAGGACAGCAGTGAAAATGAGAAGCAGCCAGCTCCCTGGCTAATAACAGATGGGTTACATGAACGTTTGCCATTCTGAATGTACTCTTTGTTACTGCATGTAGGTGATGAAACCTTGAGCATAGATGTACACACATTTCTGGATGCGGCACTTAGCTGCTTGCTCAGAAAGAATAAGTCCTGTACATCCTGCCGAAAATGGTCTTTTTTGCATTTTTTTCTCAGTAGAAATGCTTTAACATTCTTAAAGATCATTATTAAAGATTAATCGGCTCATTTTACAACTCCTAAGAGGTAAAAAGTTGAGTTTTATCATTTATGAATCCATTCAGTCGATCTCTGGCTCTGAAGCTGAATGTTTAAAGGCCGATCTTACTCAAAAATGACCAGAGCTTTGATAATTCTCCTATTCAAAGCTTGGATCTTCTGTAGTTACATTAGCTGTGTTTCCATCAAAAAATGCGAATCAACTTTATGCGCAAAACTGGATTATCGCATAAAAGTTGTGCGGATGAAGCTGCGTTTCCATCCAACGAGTCATAGTGACCAAAATCGTCACTTCCTGATTAACTGGCGCCAAATATCAACAGTAAAAACTGCCTTTGCTGAAGTAGGAGAAGCTGCATCAATCTTTCCTAAATGAATGCGCCTCAGAAGACAAGCAGTGAGCGCGCAGTGGCGTTTGAAGGTGTCAGACGCGGAGCACAGGCGCTCTCGATTCTGGAGGTCATTAATAATATAATAACATTAATACTGAAATGGTAAGGCGTTCTATAATGACCAAAACAACATTTCAGATGTTTTATAATGTGCTCAGCCTGACGATTTGTCCATTCATACACATTTTAAGCATCACATGATCTCTTTTAACAAAATCACATGACCTTTTTAAATGCACATGCTGGAGTTTGTGCAGTAAAACTATTTCCATTTCCATTGCAGTTTATGCGCATCTTTTCTTATCGAATAAAAAGTTTATCCTACCCAGTTAGGCGCATAAGTTTTTTTATGCGCATCATGGCGTTTCCATCAACTGTTTTTTTATGCACATTTTGCAAATGCGCATAAAAAACCAGTTGATGGAAACGCCATGATGCGCATGGGTGGATGGAAACATAGCTAGTGTGTACTAAGTCAAAGTCTCTTCAAGGCAAGACATTTCACTCGGCGTGCATCTTTCAGCGTAGTATGCTCAGGCATTCTCTCTGAATGGGGAAACATTAAATTCTCCAAAACTGTTTGCCAAACTTACGATTACATTACATATTTGGAATTACCAATAAAATTAAACATTAAACTCATAGGTTTCATTTCTAAACATTTGAATCAAGCAAAATCTGCATTTTTCAGGCTGCCTGAGCTAATGCACATTCGAAACGAGGTCACGACACCAACCTTATTTATGTACTGTACTGGACCGTATCTCACTTTAGTTTCATACAGATTACAAAACCAAAACACTTGTGCACTTGGTTACTTTAAACGTGCAGATTTCAAGCTTTACGTGGATCTTTTTCTTGTGTTTGTGAAGTAGGTATTTCACTGCGTTTGTTGACCACAAAAATCGTTGTAAAAGTGCATGTCTGGTCCAAGCTTCTCCCCCGGAGAAACGTCAGTCTATTGACCTTATTCTAAAATGCGGAAGTGCGCCTGTTTTCGCGATTGTTTTAGAACTTCCAATTCAGTCGCCTATGGGAGAAATGACTAGGAATAATAAACGGCAGAAAACGGTTAAACTACTTGCTCTACAAACAAATGTTTGCATGACTATACAGACCAAGTAGAATAATGTAATAAGAAAATATCAGTTTGCAACATCAAACAGCGAAACGAGCAGCTTTTAATGTCTAAAAATGAATGGAAGTGAATGAGACCGGAAGTCTCGAGCCAAAAAGATTTAAATGGCTGCGCCCACTCGTCGGCTAAGAATACAGTGAATAGCGATCAATGAATGTCTCCGTTACATTTTTCAGCATTCAAAACTATACAAGTGACTTGTCTTGTGTATTCTATAGTCTTTGACTAAGTTCAATGTAAATGAAAAGTTGCTATTTTCTATGTTGATATGGATAGGAACTATACTTTCATTATGCCATATTAATCAAGAATCTTTGCTGCTGTACTATGATATATTATGTGCAATGTACTACGCACAATGATATTATGCAGTGCCTGAAAATTGGCTAACTTCCGCCAATTTAAACAATGTTACCAGCTTACTTGCAAAGGGAGCATGCCTTGCAACATTGGAGACATTTGAGAGAGACGATTCAGAACATATTTACTATGGTTCACTGTTGATGAGCTTTTAAAACATTAAAGGCACTAGTAATGCAAGTGTTGGGCTTGACAACTATTGTCGACCAAAAGTAAATATGTTCTGAATCATCTCATGTCTATATGGTTGCAAGGCAAACTTACTAAGCAGGTGGTCACAGTAAGCCCTTTCACACATACAACCTTTCCGGAAAATTGCCGGCAATTTTCCGGAAAGGTTGTATGTGTGAACAGGTCCTTTTTGAAAATACCGGTAAATTCGTTCTGGCTATTTTCCGGAAAGAGAAGTTGTAACATTACCGGCAATTTGCCGGAATGCTGCGCTGTGTGAACGCAGAAGGAAGATTGCCGTAATAAGCGTGTGTACGTCTAGAACGTGCTGACGTGAGACGTCTGCTTTAGCCAATCACAACAGTCAGACGCATTTACGTCCGCGCGGTTTGTGAGGATAAAAGCCTTTGAATATTTTTCCAGACACATTTAGCTGCTAGAAGTTAGTCAGGTCACGTTTATATGTTCTTCTTAATGCCAACTGTGTAAATAATCATCGATAAGATGCTTATGATAAGCCGTTGTTTGTTTACGTTCGTGTGCCTGTGGAACAGCCTGTGAGCGCCAGCACACGTACATATTATGAACATCTCGACATGCGAAAGTGATCCTGCGAAAGTTGTTCACAATATTGATCATCCACAGAGTTTGTAATTTAGTCAAATGTTTACAAATACAAGCGCAGCCGTTTAAAGCTCATTTGTGGTGAATGATGTCAGAATTTACCGGTATTTTGGAAAGGATGTGTGAATGCTCTTTTCCGGAAAATTTCCGTAACGTCCTCGCCTGTGTAAACAGCGCTTTTTTGAATATACCGGTAAAGTCTTTCCGGAAATTTTCCGGATATTTACCGGTATCACTGTGTGAAAGGGGCTAATGACTACATTGACAGAAGTTTTCAGGTGCTGAATTATATGTTTGCACCTGCTGCAGCCATGGTACGGCAATAAAGTTCCTTAAATATTATGCACAAATGAGAGTATAGTTCCCAGCCATATCGGCCTAGAAAATGTCAATTTCTGTCAGTTTTAGTACACAACGAGTTTTAATAGAAAACTTTCTAAACTCTTTGGTCATTTTTGAGTGAGATCCCTACTGAAAAAAAAATAGCTTAAACCAGCCTAGGCTGGTTTTAGCTGGTCAACCAGGCTGGATTTAGAGGGGTTTTGGCCACTTCCAGGCTGGTTTCCAGCCATTACCAGCCTGGTAGATGACCAGCTAAAACCAGCTTGACCAACCTAGCCATGCTGGGAGCCCAGCCAAAACCAGCTATGTCCAGCTTAAACCAGGCTAGTCAAGCTGGTTTTAGCTGGTCAATTTCCAGCCTGACCAGCTAAGACCAGGCTGGAAATGGCTGGAAACCAGCCTAGAAGTGGCCAAAACCTCTCTAAAACCAGGCTGGCCAACCAGCTTAGGCTGGTTTAAGATGTTTTTTTTTTTTCAGTAGGGATGCTAATGGTCTAATCTGATTCAATGATTTATGCTAAGCTAAGCTAAAAGTGCTGCTGCCAGATTTGGAGATCGACTGAATGGATTATAAAATGTTAAAATGAGCCTATTTTCCAAAATAGTGGAGTGCTCTTTAAAATTAAAACAAATTAGCTTGAGAAGAAATTATGCTTACATACAGGGGCGTAGCAACCGGGGGGATACATCCCCCTCAGCTTTAGAGACCATTTAGAAACAGCTGATTAATGTGAACGTAAACATATTTTTGTGCAAATACAATTATATCTTCAGCTGCAAGCTTGCTGCAGTTTCTTGAATAGATCTTCAGTTTTGTTGTGTTTTAATGTAGTTTGGGTTTCATGTGCAATAACTGAGTGAGAATCAACATTTATCACCTCTATGAAACTTCAGAATGGATATTACCTGCACAGCCGCAAACACACAGGTCCAAACAAAGAGTCCGTTTAAAAAAAGGAGGTGCGTGTAACCAAAGACTAGAAAATACTGTCATTTTAATAACCTTAATAATGTAACCCAGCAACCAAACACGCGTTACTCTGGTAAACACAGTGAACTCCGCGTCTCTTCACACGTGATTGGATGTTCCGTGTTCATAATCTACTTAGATTTACGGCGGCTTCAGTCTGATTGGTCGACTGCGGTGTCTGTTTAGCTTGAGGGGCGTGATTATCCGTTCACAGGCAGGGAGTGAGAGTTGAGAGGAGTTGGGGTGTTTGCACGCTCAATCCTTGGAGAGGACGACTGGATTAAAACTTTGTTCTCGCAGATTCTTTGACTCGGGTGATTGTGCTCATAGAAGATAAAGCGCTTAGAGGAAACCGTAATAATACAACCTGACGCTCGCTTTTTATATCTGGTAAGTAAAAGAAATCTGTGTTTTGCTTTGTGCGGTGATTGTAAATATTTACTTGTCGTGGGGTTTCTGGAGAGGATGTTTACAGCAGTTGTTCTGATTCGCTTTCATAACAATGAAATGTATGAACTTGAAATACCGAGGATATGTGTTTAAACTGGTGTAACCTATGGGAAAGCTTAATAATTTTAGGTGAAGTTGATTCACAAATTCAAACTTTCTCCTTAATAATAGAATTTCAGTAAAGTGTTATTTGCAATTTTTAAATAGGGATATATATATATATATATATATATATATATATATATATATATATATATATATATATATATATATATATATRTGTATATATATATATATATATATATGTATATATATATATGTATATATATATATGTATATATATGTATATGTATATATATATATATATGTATATATATATATGTATATATATGTATATGTATATATATATATATATGTATATATATATATGTATATATATATATGTATATATATATATATATATATATATATATATATATATATATATATATATATATATATGTATATATATATATGTATATATATGTATATGTATATATATATATATATGTATATATATATATGTATATATATATATGTATATATATATATATATGTATATATATATATATATGTATATATATATATATATATATATATATATATATGTATATATATATATATATATATATATATATATATATATATATGTATATATATATGTGTGTGTGTGTGTGTATATATATATATATATATATATATATATATATATATATATATATGTGTGTGTGTGTATATATATATATATATATATATATATATATATATATATATATATATATATATATATATATATGTGTGTGTGTGTGTGTATATATATATATATATATATATATATATGTGTGTGTGTGTGTGTGTGTGTGTGTGTGTGTGTGTGTGTGTGTGTGTGTGTGTGTGTGTGTGTGTGTTTTATTTATACATTGTGAAACATTACAAAAATATACAAAGACATAAACATGTAACAATAAGCAAATACACTGAAGAGTATTTTGAGCAAATAATAATAATAAAATAAAAGAATAATAAACATAAATAGATAAATAAATAAAAAATAACAACACTAGTGAAATCTTACATACAGAAAAAAACAAGTCTACAATGTGTTGACCAGAAATTGTTTCCCATAAAAGCTGGGCATTGGGGGGGGTGGGCACTTAATCAGAAGGAGCAGGGTCAAGCTGAAAAGTTTGGCCATATTTGCGAAGGGGTTCCCACAATTTAATAAAAATAGTGCTAGTTCGGTGAAGAGAGTACCTAATTTTTTCTAATTTTATAAAATAAAGAACATTTCTAATCCAACTAGTGTGAGAAGGAGGGTGATGGCTCTTCCAGTTCAGAAGAATTAATCGCCTAGCCGGAAGGGCTAAGAAGGCTACAAAGTCTACAAAATGAGTAGGGAAATCATTTATTGAAGTAAAGTTGATTTTATATTAGCATATTAATTGAGGTAAGGTTGTTTTTTTTATTCTCACGAGTTTCTCCTCAATAATATAATTTTAGAAAAGTATTCTTTGCAAATCCTAAAAACTGATATCATATTAGCAACAAATGACTATTAAAGTAAAACATTGTTCACGGTCAAACAAATAGTGCTAATGTTGTTTTCAAGTCATGCATGTGATTTCAGACTGAATATTCAAAGTACCATGGTAAACAATATAGATAGCATGTCACAAATTGTCACTGGACGAATGTGCGAATATAAACCCAACTTCACCTCAATCAAGAATTTGCACATACATAAATATGCTTTTAAAAAAATTTATAAGCTAAAACTGGCTATATAATTTTAACTGCAGACATTTTAATGTCCTTAACTGTTATAAAACGTAAACATTTGCATTTATTGAACAATGTATTTTCTAGATCATTCAAATTTGTTAAAATCTCAAATCTGACTGATTGTTTTCCAAATTATAGTATTCAGTCTATTCTTAAAGTTCACTGCTAAAAGTGTTTAAAAACCAAAAAAAACACACAAAAAAAACCACATTTGTTTTAACACTGATGTGCAGGAGAATGAATTGTTCCTGCTTAGAAATATACTTAGGATATGAACATTAATAATGTGTTATACCTACAGTATTTCTTTCTTTTGCAAACACAATGTTAAACTGTCAAAGCAAAGTACCAAATGATGTTGTGACCTACTTTAGTTTTAAAGCAAATGATATGCAAACTGTAATATTCAAATTGAAATTTATATTCTGTTTCCAAATGAAGAAATAAATGTGGAGAAAAAAAACAAATAAAAACACAGACATTTGGTCATTAAAGTTCACCTTTAGTTGAATAAAATGTTTTATTGCTACACTCAAAAAATATATATATATTTTACTTGTTCATACTGCTTATTTAAAATGAGCTGAAACAACACAATCCTTAAGATTTTTATTGTGACAACTTAATTTTTTTATGTTCTATCCACATAAATTTGTTAAACGTCGATTTGTGTTGGGACAACATGAATAAATTGTGTTGAACCCTGCATTTTTCACAGTGTACAGTGTGGAGATGTGCAACATGCAAAAGGGCTTCTTGCATAGTGTCATTAATTATATTGAGGTAAAAAGATGTGTTTATATCCACACATTCGTTCGGTGACAACGTGTGACAAGCTGCCTGTATTGTTTACATCGAAATCACATGTAAGTATGACTTAACAACATTAGCACAATTAAATTGACTGTGAACAATGTTGTAGTCTTTTGTTGCTAATATGATTTCAGTATTTAGCATATGCAATGAATCCTTTTCTAAAATGATATTATTAAGGAGAAACTCTGAATGTGTGAATATAAAACCAACTTTACCTCAATATCAATAATAAACAAACCACAAAACAAAAAATTTCAGACGTGCATTTGACGCAGGGAGCTTTTGCAGTCTTTTGTGTGACTTATCTAACTTTATATTCAACAAAACTGAAGAAAACTGTCATGTATGAAGAATAATACAGATATTTAAAGGGATAGTTCACACAAAAATGCTAATTCCCTCATGTGGTTTTAAATGTTTATGGGTTTCTCTTTTCTGTTGTGCACAAAAGATGATATTTTGAAGAATGCAGGTTGCTGTGACCTATCGACTTCCATAGTAGGGGGGTATGGAATAAAATCACTGTCATAAATATTTTGTGCGTAAATAAAATTCACGCATGTGTATTTATAATATCGTAAAGGAAAGCGAAGCGTACTCGTAATTTTACAAGGGTACAATTCCAAAATCTGTGATTAGAACAGACACAGATACCACATTTTATATCATACTACATTTTATATAGTTCATTCATTCATTTTATTTTCAGCTTAGTCCCTTTATTAATCTGGGGTTGCCACAGCAGAATGAACCGCCGACATATCCAGCATATTTTTTACGCAGCGGATGCCCTTTCAGCCGCAACCTATCTCTGAGGAACATCTACACACACTCATTCACACTCATACACTGTGGACAATTTAGTCTTCCCAATTCACCTGTACCGCATGTCTTTCGACTGTGGGGGAAACCTGGAGGAAACCCACGCAAACGCAAGGAGAGCATGCAAACTCCACATAGAAATGCCAAGTGACCCAACCGAGGCTCGAGCCAGACTTTCTTGCTGTGAGGCAACAGCACTACCTACTGCGCCACTGCACCACTCCATTTCATATAGTTAAACACCTTAAAGGGATTCACTGGGAAATTCTGTTCTCGCTGCCTGTAACGTTAAGGGCCTACTCACACTATGCCATCCGTACCGTGCCCAGGCCCGTTTCCCGGATCGTTTGAGAAGTGTGAGTGCGCTGAATCGGGCTCAAGCACGGTTCACTTGGCCGGCCCTGGCCCAGTTGGAAGAGGTGTGCCTGAGCGCGGTTCACTTGGGCTTTGGCGCGGTACGCTTGTGTTTGAGTGCAAAACGCGCCAAAGCCCGAAACTGAAAGCGAGACGTGACTTTTAAGGGACTGTTTCATATGGATTTATTAATCATTCTTACTGTTCAGTGAACGCAAACTGCAGTCGTTTATTAAAGACGCAAACAGCTGCGCGGCTTCAGCAGACCTCCTCATTCCTGCAGCACAAGAGCTTTATGATTGTTTATGAGTGCCAAAAGTGGCGGATCTGTTCGGCGAAATATCTGACTGCGTGTCACCGCATCCCTAAGGACTGTTTGGCGAAATATTTGACGGCATATCAAACGACTGAAACGACATAACTAGAGAAATCTCCACTGTGCTGCTGAGTGAGAGAGCGCTTCTCACTGAACAGCGCAGCAGGGATGACGTAAGCGTGCCGAAGCCCGTTTGTGGTGTGAGCGCGGGCCGTCGGGGGAGATGGGAGGGGGGACAAGCGTGCTTTGGCCCGGTTCGAGGCAACTGTACCTAGTGTGAGTACGGCCTAACTTATACTATGCTCACTATCCTCAACCCGTTCTTAATTTTGATTCTGTAAAATGTCCAAGAAACACAGCGAAAACGAACCTCATTATGTCCTAACCTTTATTACAGCTCCAGACAGGCATTTCTCAAAGAGGGGAGAACAGAAATCTTGTCTGAGACTGTGTGGGGGAGCTTGAGTGCTCGATGGCTCTCGCTTGTTTATTAATGCTTGTGATAGCGTTGACGTAATTTTGACAGTGGAATGTCGCTTTTTGATTCGTACTCGTTAGAGCTGCACGATTCTTGCTAAA
>NC_133192.1:55115000-55167500 GCF_049306965.1 Danio rerio
ACTAATCATATGAGTAAACACAGCTGGGACAGGAAGCTCTGAAATAAAGTGCTGCATTTGTAGGGCAGCTTCTATTGTTCTCAGTGATTGATGTGTAGAGTAAAACCACAAGACAGAGACTCGCCCTCTTCAATCCCCATGTCTTTTATCTAAATCAAACTGCACTATGCCATCTTAAAAAAAAAAAAAAAAGTCTCCACCTGGATTGATCTAAGCGAATGTGTAAGAGCTTCCCATCGGATAAGTAGTCCATGCATGATTATGTTTCAGCTGGTAATGACTTATTTAACCCTCACTGATGCAGAGAGTAATGTCTCATTTCTTTAACAAGATGCATCATGTGGTTATGGGAGAAGCTGGTTTCAGAAGGGTCAGAATATTGGCAAGCATCAAGCAAAGGAAACGGGAGATTGCTGAAATTGATAAAACAGTGTTAAGAACTGCTCGACACATATTAAACTCTGAGAGTAATAATAATAATAATAATTCCTTACATTTATATAGCGCTTTTCTGAGCACTCAAAGTGCTTTAGACATAGGGGGAATCTACTCATCCACCACCAGTGTGCAGCATCCAACAGGATGACGCAATGGCAGCCATTTTGCGGCAAACCGCACACCACACACCAGCTGATTGGTGGAGATAGAGTGATGAAGCCAATTATGATATGGGGATGGTGAGGAGGCCATGATGGACAGAGGCCAGTGGGCAGATTTGGCTAGGATGCCGGGGTGAAACCTCTACTCTTTTTCGAAGGACATCCTGGGATTTTTAACGACCACAGATAGCCGTGGTTTAACGTCTCATTCGAAAGAATAATGGGGAACCGTCATCTTTGAGGAAGAAGCGTGGTTGAAAAAAATCTTGAATGAAGGAGATTGACAAAATCGCCACTTCTGGTCAAATCAAATCAAAAAGCCAACAGTAGTACTCACAGCTATGTTTAATAGTGAAAGTAAAAACATTTCAACACACAAAATGCAAGGGAACTTAAAGGATTTAGACAGCTGTTTAGCCTTAAAGGGTCACGAAACACCAAAACACATTTTTTGAGTTGTTGACAGTCGTATATGTGTCCCACACTGCTAAAAACACTATTAGGACACCTATATTTCACTAAAAAGTGTAAATTGGTTGTTTTTGCGTTATTTCAAGCAAATTCGTATTTCTGGTTTGAAACGAATTTTTGAAGCTGCGTCACGGTCATGACATAATAGCGTGTATTCCAGCGTGCAGACTGGGCGTCTGTGCCAGAGTGTGTCTTATTACGTCTTACAGTGTGATGCATTAATGCATGAGTAAGGCTTGGTTCAAACCAATCAGCGCGCTCTATTGTGCAACTTCATTAATATTCATTACTGTCACAGTGTTTAGACGACAGAGACGCCACGTTGTGTTGGCAAAACAAGCGTGAAGTGTTGCTTTTATAGTTTGCTGCCGTTAAGTTTTGTTTTCATTTTCTCTCTGTGAGAGCTCAGCTGGCGTCACATGTGGATTTATAGTGTACGCGACGCTCGACAACAATAACTTGCGTGTCTAAGGAGGAAAATTGTTTACCTGAGAGCTGTTCTCATCTGCAAACGTTGAGATCCGGATTCACTTGTAGTCTCCTCTAAATAAAGACGCTGCTCTAGTTGCTGGTGATTGTCCTTTCTCTACAGATTTGGTAAGTGAGCGACCAGTGCTCTTTGTTTTTTCAGTTGTATTTTGTTCGTATTAAACAAACTATTGCACCGAGTGTAAACAAGTTAGCACTAACAGCTACAACCAAACTATAACCTCGTGTTGGATTTTGTGACCGGAATAACACACGCGGCTTTCTGACGCTTCTTTCCGGGAAATGCTGAGGGTTTTTTTTCTCTCATTCGCCGTGCGGTATCAAACATTGCATGAAAAATACACGCTTAGAGCAGTTCCTCAAATCAAATATCTCGTTTGTCGGGAGGGACATGAATGAATTCCCTGAATGAAAGAGCCAAACTGCAGTTAAAGTCCACCATTTAATAATTTGGAAAAAAATTCGACTACAGATGTCCATGTAAACAGTCACATTGTCTGCTGTGGTTGTGTGTTTTGACTCTGAAACTCGCGCGTGCCCAAATAGACACTCCCACACCATCCCACTTTTCTTCCTCCGACACTCCCCCCTAAACAGAGCTGGACACGCCCACTTTTCTGACTTTTTCCAAAGTAGAGGTGTGAAAACACCCCCCTGAAACGAGGGGGTTTCATGACCCTTTAAGAAGTCCACTAATGGAGAAAAATACTTAAATTTGCTAGGGAGCATAAAGTTTGCACTCTGAAGTAAATGATGAAGGTCATTTGGTCTAATGCAGGGGTTCTCAACTGGTTTGGCCATGGGACCAGGCCCGAATTGGCTAATCGGGAGGACCGGGAGAATTCCCGGTGGGCCGGTCCGTTTTTTGACTGCGAGGGCCGGTGTCCCTAGCTCCAGAATCTGTTGCTCTCAGCAGTCACACTTTTTAAATTAATTAATTTATTTACTTGACCACAGCCTTCTTACTCATTATTTTACGACAGCTCTGCTCTTAATCTATTTTCTCGCAGCCTCGTGAGCAGAATGCAGCCTGCAGGTTAATGATGATATAAGTCAGATGAGTCATCTCTCAATGTACAGCTGTTGTGGTCCAGTGGTTAGCACGTTAGGTTACGACGCCACCGACCTGGGTTTGATCTTCGTCTCAGTAATCGCCCTTAAATCGTTTGCGTCCTGCGTTTTCCGTTTTGCGCATGGACCGTCAAAATAGAGCCCAAGATCTTTGCCAAAAATAAATGCAACTTTGGACAGAAATAAATGTTGTGACACTTCAGAAGTTGAACTTTTTTAGGTACACCTTACCAGTACCGGGTTGGACCCCCTTTTGCCTTCAGAACTGCCTTAATCATTCGTGGCATAGATTCAACAAGGTAGTGGAAATATTCCTCAGAGATTTTGGTCACCACCACCTGCCTGAACCGTTGATGCAAGGCAGGATGGATCCATGCCTAGAGCAGCAGTTTCTGAAATACTCAAACCAGCCCGTCTGGCATCAACAACCATGCCACGTTCAAAGTCCCCTAAATCTCCTTTCTTTTCCCATTCTGATGCTCGGTTTGAGCTGCAGCAGATCGTCTCGACCATGTCAACATGCCTAAATGCATTGAGTTGCTGCCATGTGATTGGCTGATTAGAAATTTGCATTAGCGAGCAGTTGGACAGGTGTACCTAATAAAGGGAAACTATATTAGTGTGTGCAACACTTTTGGGAAAGGCAGTGTATATTAACAATCACAACATCTCAGTATCCTGACTGATTGAGTATCTAAATATTCATGTGTTTTTCAGAGCACTTGTGTAGTTGCTAAAATTCAATGCAAATGTTTGTTCCATCTTTCATTTGCTGATTTCATGGAAACAGACTCGGGGCCCTATCATATACCCGGCGCAGTGTGGCGCAAGGCGTGGCGCAGTAGTCTTTTGGTAGTTTCAGCTTGGCGCAAGAGTGGTTTTGAGGTGTTGCGCTACGCTGTTTAAATAGCAAATGCATTAGCGCTCATTTGTGCGCCCATAGGCGTTCTGGTCTAAAAAGGAAGGTGTTCTGAGGCGGACCGCTGGCGCGTTGCTATTTTGAGAAACTATAATAGATTTTTCATTAGACCAAAACTAACCCGGTCTAAACTCCGGCGCAGAGTTGCGCCTCGCTTACGCACTGCTTAATACACACAAGAGAGCAATAGGCAAATATCTTTACATATGAAAAAATGTAAATATTAAGGATATATATAGGATATAATAAGAATAGATATAGGATATAAATATAAAGGATTAAAATATTACAAAACATATTATTTTCTAGCCCACATAAATATGAAAAATCACTGCTTTTATGTCTTCTTCATCTCGGGAGGCTTTTTCAGTTCATTCATAACAATTTGCTTTTGTATAATGTTATTATTATTAGCAGTATTATTTATTATATCCATTTTTATATTTGTTTTATTAAAAACAAGCTTAGATTTGCCCACCTGTCAGGTTTTAGACCATATGGGGCACAGCATGTGTTTTAGGATAAAACTCAGGTTTTTGAGCACATTTTGTGATTATTATTCATTTATTCGTTTGCTGGAAATTAGAACTGAATTTAGAAATAGTTTTGAAACGAATATTTGCGCTTAACAAACGAAATTATTATTTATAGACTAATTGATGTCTGTGTGTAAAGGTTTCCCTATCCAAAAGTGAATGTGAAAGTAGATCCATTATCTCTCATTCTCACGCAGTAGATGCTCTGTTTAACAGTTTTCTGTAAGAAAACTGTTTGCTTGTGAAATGCTTAGTTTTTCCACTTATACTTACTTTGTGTCCTGTAAATAGCGAATGCGCTCTTGGTGCGATGCAGCTGGCTCTTAAAGGGAATGGGAGATGAGACTCTAATTGGTTTATTCTCAAAACACACCTATAACTCATAAAGAAAATAAATTCAACCCTATTAGACCATGCACCACGGCGCAAGGCAGATTTCCCGTACTTAAATTAGCAAAAACGCGTCCTGACACGCCCTGAAAGCGTTTGCGCCCTGAGTTTTGCGCTCTGCCCATGGACCGTCAAAATAGAGCCCTCAGTGTTTTTTTCTTTCTCACTGTAGAGAGCATTCTTCCACCCTTCATGCATCAATTGCTTCCTTGTCTGACTGCAAGCTTCAGAAACTCCTACCTGGATGTCAGCTGTAATTGACTGAAGCAAAATGTCTAATCGGTCTGTCAGGACTTGGTTGCACAAAAAGTCTTGGTGGTGGGGGAGTCAAGACTTTCAAGGGTTGATTTGGGGTGTTTTCATTGTCTGGAACATTTGTTTCTAAAAATCTCCATTTTCTTTCTTCGTTTCACTGTGTGGAACTTACTGAACTAAACTTTTCCAGGTTAGTTTGGTACTGCTTTATAGTGGGTGTGATTAGATATATTGTTTTAGTTGCACAATTCTATTGTCATGACATCACTCAACATAGATGTCCTGCTCAGCAACCCGTTTGTAATGATAATACTGTATTGCTCATAATTAAAGGACCCCGGTTATGGATAATAAAAGGTTCATATTTTGGTTTGGGAGGCCCCAACAATTCATGCAAGGTCAAAAAAAGACTTGCATTCTTTTACAATTATATTTACCGAATTATCCCAAGGACTCCCATATGATTTATTTTTCCAAACTCTTCCTTTGTGTGACGCTGATCTCCAGTGATTGGTCTGATGACCCAGTCTTCTCTGATTGGTCTGCTGCATGCAGCATGAGTCAGAACTAGAACTCCCTTCATGACTTATCAAGTGTTGAAGCAAGCAACCCAACGCAGGAACGTATTGACAAAACACTGCAGGATGTACACCATCGTATTGCTCTGTAGTTCATCATTACTCCAAGAAATATTGTGCAGCGAGTGGGTGGACAATTTGACCCATTTTAACGACTCTGAGTCGACTTTCTTTTTGATTGTCAATAAGTTTATACGTGGTGCTTAGTCAGATTTAAAGCTGGATGCTATCATTAGCTTAGAGCTGCGTTGCACAGCATGAAAAGCAATGTTCGACAATCCATATCAAGGATAAAATAGTAAACATCCATAACAGTTCCCATTGTGCATTAGCATGCAAAAACAAATTCCAGAACCTTTCAGGCATTTTCAATGAGCATTTTTATGCTTTACCAGCACCTAACAACCACGGTAAATTCCGTTTATATATGCTGTATGTACTTTTTTCACATTTAAATCCATTGTGCTATTTAAAAAAACACAATATGACATTTTAATTTATATTCAAGAGTTCACACTTAGCTGATGATTTATAAAAGCTTGTTTGGCATGCTGTCCTGGGAGAGAGCCCCGAGCTGAAGGACTCCTCGAGAACGGGGCTTCCTCCCGTTTGGCAGAGCGAGAGAGGAGCCCGAGCTCGGTGGATCTCAGAACTCCCCCGGTGCTGTAGCTAAGGGAACACAAGGGTTAGATAAATGCTTGGTTTTTTATGTATATTGAATTGAAAACCCACGCGGACACGGGGAGAACTTACAAACTCCTCACAGAAACATCCGCCGGTCCTAGGGGGCCAGGGCCGGCGGTGTTCTTGCTGTGGGGCTCGCAGTGCTAACCACTGGGCCGCCGTGTCACCCAGTCAGAGGTAAAGGAGGAGGAAAAAGGGGAGGAGGCGGGTTTCTTCCAAACGAAGATAAAGTGAATTGAAAACTGTGGTTATTTATAGTGGCTTAGGTCTCGAATGATTGGAAGATACTAATTAACAAATTCGAGAACAGCCGTGATAAATCATAAGCACGTGATCCTCTCGAAATTAGTTTATGAATAAACTTCACTTGTTGAATACTTTGAAAAATTAATATTTTGGGATAGCTTACCCAAAAATGGTAAAAAAAAAAAAAAAGTGCCATTATTTGTAACTTTAGATGGTTTCTAAAACAAAATCTGTCAGTGTTTTTTTTATTCTCTTGTACCCAGACCTTAACATTTTCACGGCTGTAGCTCCCTGTCGTTTGAAGGAAGGCGTTGACTAAGGCCCCGTTTACACTAGTGCGCTTTAGTTTTAAAACGGCGTTTTAGAATGAAAACGATCCCGTCCACACTCGCGTTTTACCCAGCGTTTCTGAACTGCTCTCCGTCCACACCAAAACGCTGAAAACGCACATCACGTGACCACACACACACTCAGGCAAGCGCTGCAGCTCATCCACCCAGATGAGAGCTCTGCTGGTCGGACTTCTCATCAAGCATCTCCCGCTGGATCTAATCTCACTATATTTATTAAACAAGATATTTCATTTATCTTGTTGTCTTTATCTAACAACATATTCCCTGACTTTGATCATTGGAATCTATTACTTGTTCTCAGGTAACGTGTTTTGGCTGAGCGCAAAGATAAGTTAATGATTATTGTAGCCACGTAGCCTACATTCTGTATATTGACTAATCGCTCTCCTTTATTTCCTATAATGTATAAACTTATTGTATGTTATACTTTTATAATGGCCATTATCGCTTATTAAAACTGATATTCAGCAAAAGAGAGGGTGTTTCGTATTTTCACTGAAATTAAAAGGAGGCAGTTGTTATAGGCTCCGTTTTGTTATAAATATCCACACAGTGAAGATGACGCTCATAAATGCAGCACGACGCCTCAACATTTCTGCTGTCTATTAAGTTGCTAATATTAAAATGAAAATAGGCAGTTCCTTAAATCATGTTTACATTTTATTGTTGAGAAAGTGATCGTAGCCAGGGTGATGTGAATGAAGTTATAAAGTACACTGTTCCCTTTTAAGATTTACCCGTGTCCTCGGTATAGTCTGTTTTCCATATCAAACTGAGAAGAAGAGACTGCAGCCTTGATCAAACTTGCGAAGTCTGAACTTACAAGGAGAGGATGCAGGACTGAACTGTGTGTGTTAGGCTACTTAATATTGATGAAAAGCCCCAATCAAATAGGCGAATGTCTGCAGCCCCGCCTCCGGTTTCAGATGTCTCCGTTTTTCCTCATCCACATTTTCAAACGAAAACGCATTAGTGTAAACAGGGCCTAAGAGAAAGCATATAAGAGCTTTAAATGTATTGTTTTAAACATAATTAAATGCATCCAATTTATCAGTTGGAGTGGGAGAGATGCATACCTACAGAAAATTTGTCATGCAGATAAAGTCATGATAAGCCCAGAGTGAACTTGCCAATCCATTAGATGGATGACACAGAGGAATGTAAAGAGAGGACAGTTGCTATCACACATGGCCTCCAAAAAAACATTTTGGTGCCTTTTACGTGTTGCTTTGTGGAATAAAACTGAACCAAGACTGAAATGCAGCACTGTAATAAATAAATTTTCTGTTTTGGAACACTGTTTTGTGAGTCACTCCGTTCTCAAAAAGAGAATTTTGTCTTTCAGAGCACATTTAGCTGTTTCATTAATTGATCATATACTAAGGCGGCTCTATCTCCAGCTGGCACCCTGATGCGGTCTCGGTGATCTGAGTACAAGTGATCAGTCAAGACCCATTACCATTTCCACACATTAATTCTAACATTGAGTCTCCTGTGGCCATTTGTCTTGAATATATATATAATACAATATTTATAATATACATAAAATAAACTTCACACATGATACACTCTATACTTATGCACACATAATACATTCTATATACACATGGTACACCATCTACACTCTATACGAATACACACAATTCACTTTATACATATTCACACTCTATACATACACACACACACACACACACACACACGATACACTCCATATGAGGGTCTCTGGCGTGAGAGGTGATTGACATTACCACTGAGCTACTGGAACACACTTTGAATATGCACACATGATACATAACAGCTTCCAAACATATACACAAACACACATTTAATATATATAATAATACATTTAATAATATTTATAATATTATTTTTAATATTTAATAATACATTTATTTTAAATAATATATTTTATATATATATATATATATATACACACACACACACACACACACACACACACAATATATATATATATATATATATATATATATATATATATATATATATATATATATATATATATATATATATATATATATATATATAAAAACACAATATATACACACACACACACTATATATATATATATATATATATATATATATATATATATATATATATATATATATATATATATATATATATATATATATTACACACACACACAGTTAAAACCAGAAGTTTACATACACCGTATAAAAAGGCACATGACCAGTTAAAAAAAGTCAGATGTTAATGTGACTAAACGTTTTCTCTTTTAGGTAAGTTAGGATTATCACATTTGTTTCTGTTATGCTTAATTGCAGAATAATGAGAGAAATTAAGTTAAGTTTGCAATTGCATACAATGAGATTATTCTGCCTCTGATAAAGCTCAGATGATGGTGTCAAGGTTTTGGAAGTTTCTGATTGGCCAATTGAAAACATTTGAGTTCATTAAAGGCACAACTGTTGAATAGTATTTAAGTAAAACCTCAAACACGCTACTTCCTTTTGTGACAACATGGGAAAATCAACAAGCCAGAATCAACAACAAAGCCAGATTACAATTTGCTAAATTACACTGGGAAAAGAATAATTGTTGGAGACATGTCCTGTGGTCTGATGTACTAAGATTAAACTGTTTGGTCATAATGATCAGTGTTACATTTGGAGGACAAAAGGGGAAAGCTTACAAGCCGAGGAACACCATCCCAACTGTGAAGTATGGGGGCGGCAGGATCATGTGGTGAGGCTGTTTTGCTACAGGAGGGACTGGTCCACTTCACAGCATAGATGGCATCATGAAGAAAGAACATCATGTAGAAATACTGAAGCAACATCTCAAGACATCAGCCAGGAAATTAGAACTTGGCAACAAATGGGTCTTCCAAACAGACCATGACCCTAAGCATACTGCCAAAATTATTAAAATGTGCTTTAAAGACAACAGAGTGAATGTTTTGGAGTGGCCATCACAAAGCACCGATCTCAATCCTATAGAAAATTTGTGGGCAGGGTTGAAAAAGCTTGTGCGAGCAAGACAGCCTACAAATCTGACTCGGTTACACCAATTCTGTCAGGAGGATTGGGCCGAAATTCCTTCAAACTATTGTGAGAAGCTTGTGGAAGGATACCCGAAACATTTGACCAAAGTTATACAGTTTAAAAGCAAAGCTATAAAAAAAAAACAAGGAAATGTGTGAAAACTTTTGATTGTCTAAAAAATGTATGAAATAATTAAAAAAAAAGAACTCACTCATTATTCTAGGATTTAGCAAATGTAAATGATTTAGGTAATCCTAACGGACCTAAAATAGTAAACGTTTAGTAGGATTTACCATCAGACATTTTATTAAAAAAATGGTTATGTTCCTTTTTTAGAGTGGATGTGAACTTCTGGTTTCAACTGTATATATAGGTGAAACATTCATACATGTTGCAGTTTCAGTTAACTAAAACTTCATCCATGTTAAGCTGCTTTGACACAATCTACATTGTAAAAGTGCTGTTGAAATAGAGAGTAGTTGAATTGAAGTGATCAGACAAGGCTGTTAGATGCATTTAACACAGTTATAATCATCTCAGTACCCCTCAAAACATTTGAGATTTGTTCATTTCACTTCTTGTTTTCTTGATATGCATAGTTCCTAATCAATGTCAGCTCAGGCTTTATAGACTTCAGCAATGCCGGAGGAACAAAATCTGAGATTTGCAGGTTTTAGATTAGAATCATCGATCAGTAGAATTCTCCAATCCTCCAACTCGAGTAGCGGCGATTGTAATTCCTTTCGTCCAGCATTGGGTTTGAGTGTGTGATTTGCCCTCAGGGATTAGATCCTGTGGGTCATCGCTATCCCACCATGCCTCAGACTCAACAAGCCTTTTGTTGCGCTCTCCAGATGGGCCGTTTTGGACCAAAATGCGAGGGGGTTGCTGTTCCACTGCGTATACTAACACCATTTGTTACTGCCATTTATCAGTGTGTGTGTTTCAACCCATATAAGCATTATTTATTGGTTTTACTAGAATTTGCAAGTAGCTTGGTCGTGAATGACTGTGACTAATAGATATGTCTGCCCAGAAATTTTGAGTATTGTCCATCTCTTATGTCCTATACTTAGAACAGTGTTCCAAATACACCCTCCATATAGTAACAAATTATCCGCCTGTCAGCTGACTAGAAAGCAGCAACCGTTTAACCTTTAATTTCACTCATTTAGTTTCCTTTAAGTACAGATAGATGTCTACATTTATTTTTATCTTTGGACAACATTCTGTGGAAATTTAACATGAATGAGAAATGAAGTGTCCTGTAGAAAGTGCTGTTAAACCCTGTGGTGTAATAATGCTGCTAGTGTCTGTGTGGAAACTTTTGGCTCATGCGTTATTTTGGGATAAATCTGATTCACTGGCTCCTAATGATGTTGCTCATTATATCCATGAGCTGGTTTGTCCAGTTTTCAATATTTTAAATATTATTTTAAAAACTTCTTTTAAAGTCTTTTTTTCAAAACACATTTTGACAGAAATGTTTGAGTCTGGCGATCATGATTTAATCTGCATTTTCTGGCTGAATCTTTGAACTTTGGTGAAGTTTGGTGAAGTCAGGCAGTCTGACTCGGACCACAAAACCAAGTAGATTAATTCAGAATGACAAATGTGTTAAAATGAGCCGTGTCTGTTTTTGGTGAGGTCATTCATTATCATTTCTAAAAACCAAAAAGTGCCTTTAATTTCTAAAATGTTGTCTAATTGCACTTTCTTTTGCTTAATTCTTCCTCTAACTGATACTTTTTTCATCATTCATCGACTGTTATGTGTGTGTAGGACTTGCTGAAATGTCATTGTTGCTCTTATAGTTGTGTAAATTGCTTCCTTGTCCTCTTTGTAAGTCGTTTTGGATAAAAGCGTCTGCTAAATGACTAAATGTAAAAATTTGTACACGATGTATTAATCCAAACGAATGCATATTTCATGATTCAGGTTGTAATTTTCATTATGAGACCTGAATCTCTGCTCTGTGAACTTGTATTGTTGAAAAATCAGCTGTGGAGGTTAACAAAGTGACGTTTATTGACATTTTAGTTGTTTGAAAAGATATGCTGTGTGAGAAAGAATGGTAATACTTTACAATTCAGGGCATAGTTAATATTAGTTAATAGATTTACTACTACTACTACTACTACTACTACTACTATTACTAATACTACTACTAATAATAATAACAATACATTTTATTTATAATGTAATTTTTCTCAGACTCAAAGTGCTAACAAGAGCATCAACACACAATAAAACATGAAATACAAATAATACAGTTAAAAAAAGAAAGCATCAAAAGTTATAAGCGATACTTAAAAAGGTGAGTTTTAAGAAGATGAAAAGTTACTAACATGAACAAACAATGTATTATACATTTACTGCAGTGTTTATTCATGGTCATTATCATTAGTTTATGAAAATACAGTTGTTCATTGGTAGTTGATGTTTATCCTCAGTCTATTAACTAACATTAACAAGCACAATGTTTGATTTTAATAATGCATTTCTAAATGTTAAAATTATGATGTTGAATGGTTAATACAAGCATTGATCGTCGTTTGTAAGTATTATTTACTTAATATATTATTTTTATATAAAAACTACATGTCTTGTATTGTAAACACCCCGCTGAAACGAGGGAGTTTCATGGCCCTTTAAGTCTGAAAGCAAATGATCAGTTCTGAAAATGCCCATAAATTCATTGTATTAGTCAGTAGGAATCACGTTCCGTACTTCCAAATAAAATGCTGTGTATTCTTCTGATATATTCACCAGGGGCCTCATGTACGAAGACTTGCATGGAAATCATACTAAAACATTGCGTACGCACAAAGCTGTAAATGTGCGTACGCAGAAAAAAATTCAGATGTATGAAACACTGCGTACGCCGAGTCTCACGCATATTCTTTTGTACATCCGAATGAACGTAAAACTGACCGCAACATGCACGAGCACAAAACCCCTCCCTGCCTCCTCCGTATGAATATGCTAATGACTATGCTAATGGAAAAACCCAACGAAAAAGCAATGGCAAAAGCAAGCAAGAAGAGAAACTTTGAACAGAATGTGAATTGGAGGTGCTGCTTTCGGAGGTAGACCGGAGTAAAGCGCTGTTATTTGCAAGTTTGGTTTCCGGAATTAACAACAAAAGAAAAAAATTGAGTGGGAGAGTTTAGCTGATGTGGTTAACACAGTTGGGTCTGAACATCGCACTGAGTGAATTAAAAAAGAAATAGTGTGGTTTATAGGTGTAAAATATTGCAGATTCTTTACAGTCTCAGTGGCGCAGCTCGTAAAACACATGTCAACATGTTTTGACACGTTCGAGCATGAACTCGGTTCGAATCCAGCGTCTGATGAACTCTTTCTTCTTTTTTCCCCCACTACATATCAGATTTTGCCAACTATTTATCACGAGAAAGACAAGTAGGAATCATTAATAAGTTTGTGCATTATATTTTATTTGCACATTTATTGAATGGAAATGTTTCTGATTCACACATGCAAATTCATCTTCAGATAGTGTCTTTATAGCAATGTGCGTGCAGTAGATCGCTCAGATTACATTGGGAAAACAGGCGACCGCTGCAAATTGCGCTTTAATATTTAGCTGGTCAACTGTATGGTATGGAAACCTTATATACCTGCCAGATGAACCCGTCTCATACAGCTGCCATTGCAAGACTCAGACACTTTGTAGAGAGCAATTTAACACAACTGCCTCTAGGAGTCGCCAATGGAAATAAAACAGACACGCACAAAAAATGTGCGTACGCCAGCCAGAAAGCTGCCGTGGAGCTGCGCACATTCCCACGTTCAGTTCATCGTTAGTAAATCCAAACGTGAGCGATTCTGAGCGTGAAACCTGGCGTACGCAAAGTTTTTGTGCGTACGCAGCGTTGATACATGAGGCCCCTGAACACTGCTGCCACATTTTATCTGAGCCTACAGTTTCTACTTTACCTTGAGGAGCGCTCTCTATCTTACGTGAGGATAACTGAGCGGAAGGCAGAGGGGATAGCCTCTTTCAGTTGAAAGCAGGTCATTCTGCTCCTTTGGGTGAAGCTCATCCCTGCCTCCTATCCAAGCGTGAACAAATGTGGCATGGAGTAAATTCTTTCTCGGCTTCTTTGTGAAGGAAAAAAAAACAGCTTGACCTGGCCGACCTCTCGGTGATCCGGCATCTGTTTGTCTGTCTTCACTGCTGCTTCAGCTCAGATGTCCTGTCCTGCAGGAGGAAGATAAATGACCATAAGAGTTTAAAGCACTTCCTTACACTTTTCCAATACCTAACGACTAGGGAGGACATCCTAGCTGTATCTGTAAAATGTTTGTTTATCTTTAGTCAATATTGTGTCTTCTAATTTGTAGGCTTGTGTATGTTGTAATGCCTTGTTAGCGTAGCAATTGCTAGCGCCATGTGCTATCTCATGTGCTTCACGTGATTAATACACACACTGTCTGTCATTTATAAGATTCTTTAAAAGTCTGCGCTTCAGAACCAGCAAAACTGAGAATAAATAGGGTACCCTGCTGAAAAATCCAGCTTAAACCAGCTTAGGCTGGTTGGCTGGTTTTAGAGGGGTTATGGCCATTTCCAGACTGGTTTCCAGCCATTTCCAGCCTGGTCTTAGCTGGTCAGGCTGGAAAATGACCAGCCAAATCCAGCTAAAACCAGCATGACCAGCCTGGTTTAAGCTGGATATAGCTGGTTTTAGCTGGACTCCCAGCTTGGCTAGGCTGGTCAAGCTGGTTTTAGCTGGTCATCTCCCAGCCTGACCAGCTAAGACCAGGCTGGAAATGGCTGGAAACCAGCCTGGAAGTGGCCAAAACCCCTCTAAAACCAGCCTGGTCGACCAGCTAAAACCAGCCAACCAGCCTAGGCTGGTTTAAGCTGGATTTTTTAGCAGGGATAGAGAGGAAGGAGCTGGATAGCTGGGGAGAGACTGAAAAGAGACAAAGAATTGGGGTTCGATTTTCCAAAACAGAGTCCTCAACTGACTGAGAGATTCAACAATGACATGCCACAGCGGAATGAACCGCCAACTTATCCAGCACATTTTTACGCTGCGGATACCCTTCCAGCCGCAAACCCATCTCTGGGATAGGACGCCGTGTATGAATCCCCATTTTTCCACTCTAAACTGGGTGCTAAATCTAGTCTTGCTGCCTGAGATTGAATGCCTAAAATCTGTTCTCACTGGGCTCTGAATTGATGCATGAGCCTGTCAAACATTCTCGAAGTACTAATCCCCTGCATATTAGGCTTTAAATGATCACTATTTGCCAGAACACATACAGTACATCTCAACTGTTTAAACCGTGTCTATTCTAGTGGAATATGTGTGTTTTAACCAAAGTGTAATGCATCTTACAGCTAAAGGCTAAAAGACTTCAGTGCTTCAACTATATTTATATCAAGCTCCGAGAACTTTTTTGTGTGCCTAAAAAAGCTTTGTTTGCTAATGTCTTCCTTATCAGATTAGGTTGTGCAGTGTTTTTGCGTCTTTGAACGTTTCGAGAGGGACAGAGAGCTTTTGGGTTTCATCTAAAGCAGGGGTGGCCAACATTAAAATATATTTTTTTACTTACTTTTCTACTTCTTACTTACATTTATGAACGGAAAAGTTTTTTTTTAATATAGACTTTTTAGATTCAAAAAATAACCAAATAAACTCTTATTTCTCATCTCGCACGCACGGATCTGCTTGGACAAAGCTGGAATACATCATATCCCGTCGGCAGGTCGCATACGGTCTAGTCGCAAGAGTTCAAATATTTCAACGGATCCGCAGCTCAAGTCGGATCCAAATTTTCCGCATACGGAGATGATCGGAACTCCACGCAGCTCCCGGACTGGTTTCCAGTGGAAATGAATGACTTCCGGTCTGTCGTTTGCAGTGTGCAGTGTGTACAATGAAATTCCGACAGTTTAAAACCTTAAAAATCCATTTCAACTCATTACTTGTGTCACTACAACTTTAAAATCCATGATTCCTAATTCCTAATATTATAGTTAAATAACAGACTGTTCCGTTTGTTCGTCATTTAAACTTGCGACAATGTGGTACTTCACTGTTTAATGACGTAAAAGGAAGAGCGTGTGTTGAGACGCCGACACTGTAAACAACAACAACAGAGGAAACATGGGAACAGAGGAAAGTGGTCTGTCGCCCCAATTTGCTCCCACCAGACTGAAGATCTCTCTCGTTACCACAAATTTCTCTAAATGGTGGAGGACCATACCTGTCAACATTGGGATGTTAAAATAAGGAATATGCCCACCATAATAAGGGATTCCTCCGACCACCCCCCACCCACCCTTAAAAAAATCCCCAAATGTCTAAATATGTTCATTTGGAGCTGTTTATTGTAAATAAACAGCTAAATGGTCTGTAAAATGTTTTAAAATTATTATTAACAAAATAAAAATAAATAGTATACATTAGCCGCCAGGCCCGGATTGGCTAATCGGGAGGACCGGGAGAATTCCCGGTGGGCCGGTCCGTTTTTTGGCCGCGAGGGCCGGTGTCCCTAGTTCCAGAATCGGTTGCTCTCAGCAGTCACACTTTTTAAAAATTATTTATTTATTTACTTGACCACAGCCTTCTTATTCATTATTTTACCGCAGCTCTGCTCTTTTTATCTATTTTCTCGTAGCCTCGTGAGCAGGATGCAGGTTAATGATGATATAACTAGATAAGTCACCATTCAATGTACAGCTGTTGTGGTACGGTGGTTAGTACGTTAGATTATGACGCGGCCAACCTGGGTTCGGTCCTTGTCTGAGTAACAATTTTTTTTTTTCATTTTTATTGTTAAGACATATAATACTGTAAGGGTTGTTGAACATTTGAAGTTCTAAAAGTGCTGTTTTCTCAAAAAAAGACATGATAGTGTCATTAGAAACTGAATTGGAAATAACCTTATTTTAATATAGTCAGTGGTGAACTGTGGTGGGCCGGTCTGAGGCTTGAAACTCCAGGGCTGAAAAAGAGTCCCACTCCGGCCCTGTTAGCAGCAAATTTATTAGCAAACTGTTCAGCTTATTAAAATTAATAGCTATTATAATGACATAGAATCAAGCTATCAAATCTCATTAGCCGTTTCTTCACTGTATAACTCACACATTCTGATTAAAGAGCAACGAATGAATCTCTCATTTATTTAGATTTTTTTTTTTACATTAAATAAGAGGTGTCACTTTAAAAATGCACACATCTAACGTTATAATGAAGGCATTCGACTGTATTCCTTACTTTTTATGCTCATTTAAGACGAAATTAGTTGTGTTTGGAAGAAACCCCACCAACATCGACATCTTTATATGTTATTATTATTAATTATGTGTTTATGTCTGTTTAAACACGCACTCAAAAGCCAGACTTTCTCTCCGCTTCAAATCGCGTGTACAGAATCCGTTTGGGAAACAGCATCTGTTTATCACTATGGAGCGCGTCAGCTGACAGTCATGCACCATTATATGACTGTTTTGAGGATTGTATAGGATGGGCGACGGCACCTGCAATCAAAAGGAAGGGGAATCGCGCCATTTTTTATATTTATTTATAAGTGTTTTCATTCCTAAACAAAGCAAAAGCACAGAAGACTCGCGTTTAAGAGCAAGGAGCGACCCCTGGTGGTTCGGCGGTATGGGTTGCATAGAGGGAGGCTCGGCTGTTCAGAGAAATACGGGAGAAATACGGGAAAATACCTTTACGGGATGATAGCGGAATAGAACTGTAAAATACGGGAGAATCCCGGGAAAAACGAGAGGGTTGACAGGTATGTGGAGGACACCATATATAAACCATAGGCACAAGCTGCGATGACGGCCCTTTCCCTTCTCCTCCTCAAAATCATTTTAAAGTTGGGCGAACTTTGCATGTTTCAAAGAGCTAAAAGCGAGACAGTTTCTTGCATCGTGGCTAGTGTGGCGCAGATGCTAGAACCCGCCTTTACGCAATGTCGTAAATTGTATGTCAAGTGTGAACATTTGAATCGAATATGGGCCACAATTAAAAGAACGTGTAAACGGACAGGCGAACAATTCCAACAATCAAGACCTGACAGTGTAAACATTCTGCATGGCCTCCTTGATCTTTAAGAACAGAGACGATTCTTCTGGACATTGAATGAACTAGTTGATGACATACTGCAACATCTTTCTTTCTCAATTCTTGAGAAATGACCTCTTTCAGATACTGAATAGAGAATTGCATTCATCTTGTCTTTTCAAAACTCCCTAAAATGGTTCTGTTGGGTTGAGGTCTAGGGGCATGCTTAACCTCTACCCTGTTCGTCCTCAGAAATGTGAAGATTTGGCTCATTTGTCATGTTACAGATTGCCTAGTGGCCTAGGGCATAAAGTAAAGGTAGCATCTTCTCTTTGTGTGAAATACAGCTTGCTGACACCTGTATAACTTCTGCAACTCTGCACAAAAACACTCAAAGCTTTACTAGTGCTACTGTGCATTTTCATTGTTCTCCTCCCCCTTGGGACGCCACACAGTTTGAACCTATCAGAGATTTCAAAAATATTTCTATATACACACATCTTCTTCACATCCTTTCAAAATAGAGTCCCAGTAGGCTTTGTCTTCACCACCTGACTAAAGTCTTGTCGACTATCCAAGTTGAAGGAACAACAAATAATAACTTGACTTCTAGTTGATCATTTGATATCAGAAGTGGTTTATATGAAAGGAAAAGGCCTCTAGTTTACACTTATTTTCCCAGAATAAAATATGGTCATGCCTTAATTTTTAAATTATTTCATTTGGACAGTAAGGTCTGAGTTTGCCTTGACAAAAGTCTTGTCACTTAACAGAAATACCGTCCAGTTGTTACGATCCTTGATGGCAATTTGTCGAGGGTATTAAAAGGAGTAACATAAAGATGACCAAAGTATAAACTGATGATGAAGAATGGCAAGAGAAAACACCAAACAACAAATTAGCACCGCAAAAGATTTATTGCTCCCAGATTATTTACAATATTTACAAACAAGAAGATAAAGTTGAAAAGAACCAAGACAAATAAGAGAGGGAACTGAAGTTTTCGCATGCAAATCAAAGAAATAAATTTAACAAAACATTCCCTTAATCTCCTCCCCAATCCACTAAATAAGAAAATAACAATATGAAAAGAAATGTCTAATGAATAAACTAAAAAATGAAAATACGAAATTAGCGCACTTCGCTAACTAGCGTGTCTATACATCAATAATCCTGCGTGCAAATATGTATGTCACGTGACTTACTATGTTGTTCCAGATCTCCCTTGTCAAGTCACAGAAGGTTTTTGAATGGAGCAATAGCGGGCTAGAGATGTAGAAACACTCGTCAGAACTCTCAAACAAATCTCACTCAAAGTCAACATCAATAAATCTCAATCAAAGTACACATCAGTAGGAGCGACAACGCACACGGACACCACCAAACAGACAACACGCCAAAACAACAACAGCTGATCTCTCCCCGTTGCCGCTTCCGTTTTTAAAGGGCTCTGCAACGAACGTGATTGGCGGAGAGAGAGAAGTCGTCATCACACAGTTGATTAGGATTGGCAGTCATGTCAGCCAATAGTGCTCCAAAGTAGGCGGTACCTGAGAAAATGACAGGGCCGATACAGGGAGAGAGAGAGATGGAGACAGAAAGAACATACACGCAGCAAAACTGTGCGGTTCATAACACCAGTATAGAATATAAAGTCATGGTCCAGTGGAAGAAGAATGAATATTGTGTCTGACTCCATCATAAGCTTGGAGGACTGCATCCATACATCTCTGACATGACTCAAATTATTAATAAAGTCATCTGGAATGGCAAAGAAAGCCTTCTTGCAGGACTCCCAGGGTTCATCAACATTCTTTAGATGCATCTTCAACGCCTCCTCCTTCATCTTCCCCCATACATGCTCAATAATGTTCATGTCTAGTGACTGGGCTGGCCAATCCTGGAGCACCTTGACCTTCTTTGCTTTCAGGAGCTTTGATGTGGAGGCTGAAGTATGAGAAGAAGCGCTATCCTGCTGAAGAATTGTCCCTCTCCTGTGGTTTGTGATGTAATGCGCAGCACAAATGTCTTGATTCCTCAGGCTGTTGATGTTGCCATCCACTCTGCAGATCTCTCTCATGTCCCCATACTGAATGTAACTCCATACCATGATTTTTCCTTCACCAAACTTGACTGATTTCTGTGAGAATCTTGGGTCCATGCGGGTTCCAGTAGGTCTTCTGCAGTATATTTTGATGATTGGGATGCAGTTCAACAGATGATTCATCAGAAAGATCTACTTTCTGCCACTTTTCCAACTGATCAACTAGAAGTCAAGTTATTTGTTGCTCTTATAACTGAGATCGACGACAAGTCTTTTGCTAAAAGATGAAAACTAAAAAGACTCAACTAATAAATCAATCAGTCTGTAGTGACGAGGCTGTAGAATGCACTTGGTGCTGTGTTGTTAGCATAACACCTAACCTTTTGGGGATCTGGGTTACGAGGTCACCTGCTGGCAGTGTTCATTGCTGACTGTGTTTGGTCACCAAGTCATTTCTGTTAAACTCAACACTCCAGACCATGTTTGTACAATTGTTACTGTCACATAAAAGTTTTCTGATACCATAAATTTGCCAGATTCCACTATATATATGTATATAAATAGCCATCAATTGTCCTCACTGCAAAATCAGAATCCCTTGAAGAGCAGACTGAAGAGAGAGACTGATGCTTTTTAAAATTGACATTTTAAAGCAGATCTAAGCAAATTCTAATGGCTAGTTGTTTCAAACTCTGCTTCATTGACGAAACTGAACGTATAAACATTCATTCATTCATTCATTCATTCATTTGCCTTTGGCTTAGTCTCTATTTCAGAGTTCGCCACAATGGAATGAACCACCAACTATTCCAGCTTATGTTTTACACAGTGGATGCCACCATGTCGCCCCAAAATATGACCATAAAATATATATATATAAAAAAAAAAAAGAGTTGTTTATGGAATAAAATCACTTTCATAAATATTTTGTACGCAAATAAAATTCACACATCTGTAATTATAATATCGTAAAGGAAAACAGAGCATACTCATAGTTTTACCAGGGTACAATTTTAAAATCTGCAATTAGAACAGCTACAGATATAACATTTCTTTGTTTGCATATGACTGATAAATTTACGATGGGTGTACTTTACTTTAATAATGTTAACCTGTGAATATAATAATTCATTAATGATTATTAATATTAATTCAATTTGCAGTTTTATAAATTATGTGGGCCAAGCAGTGGCGCGTAGGTAGTGCTGTCGCCTCACAGCAAGAAGGTCAATGGGTCGCTGGTTCGAGCCTTATCTCAGTTGGCGTTTCTGTGTGGAGTTTGCATGTTCTCCCTGCGTTCGTGTGGGTTTCCTCCGGGTGCTCCGGTTTCCCCCACAGTCCAAAGACATGCTGTACAGGTGAATTGGGTAGGCTAAATTGTCCGTAGTGTATGAGTGTGTATGAGTGTGTATGAGTGTGTGTGAGTGTGTGTGTGGATGTTACCCAGAGATGGGTTGTGGCTGGAAGGGCATCCGCTGCGTAAAAACTTGCTGGATAAGTTGGCGGTTCATTCTGCTGTGGCGACCCCGGATTAATAAAGAGACTAAGCTGACAAGAAAATGAATGAATGAATAAATTATGTGTATAAAAAATACAGTTAAATTAAACATTATTAAAGCTACACAAGATTTTGCTACGGTTCTAAAATTGTTCTGTTCATCACTGACCACAGTCAGATCCCTTCATTAGACTTGGTTGAATTAAACTGCTTGATTCATACACATAAATAATCACAAAATCGTATTTTTGGGTGAACTATCCCTTTAGCTCTCCTATGTGCATCCAGACCACATTAAACTTCCAGCCGATTTCACTGAGCTCAAACAAATTGACGTTAAAGATTGCTCAGTGAAGGACACAGAGTGTCGGCTCAGCCTTATTCGGTTTGGTGATTTAGAATTTCAGTTCCCTCCATGTGTAACGCATGTCACTGGAGATGAATCGCAGCGGCTGTGGGCTGTGGACAGGGTTAATGTCTACGGGCACAAACCTTTACACTTATTTATTATAAAAGGATGGTTCACTTCAAGAAGAAAAGCTATGCTTGCGTTTGTCTCTCCTTCTTCATTTGACAGCGTTTAGTCTTTCCTTCTTCTGTTTTATTACTGAACCATAACATATTCTGGAAGGACAGTAGGTGATATTGCCAAAGTATTATTGCTAAAGTCATACATTCTTGCCAGTCTTGTTATAGGGATGCTTTGGGCCCAATCCCAATTCTCTTTTTGCATTTACAACAGTGGCCATACTCACCAATGTAAACACACAAAAACAGTCTTAACATTACAGCAGACACTGTGAAAAGCTCATTCCCAGCCACTAGACTTTTCTGACAGGGTATTCCAGTGTCATCGAGTGTCACAAAGTTGTGGGACTGCTATACAGGAGTCATGATTAGGGATTGTAGATTGCAAAATTTACTGTTTTTTTTTTAAAAAGCATGACGGTAAAACATGAACGCGGTTATGAATATATTAAAACATGTGTTTGTTTGTTGTAAAAAATCGTAAAAATGACAAAAAAATACAAATTTTTGGATCCCCTTACTTCCGGGTGCAGCTGTTGCTGGGGTATTCTGGGAATTTTTTCTTACCCCCTTAGTTTCAAGTGTGGTCCTCAAAACTCTTCGTTTGAAGTGGTGTATGCCCCTCGCCCTTAGCCCTACGCCTTCAAGCTAAAGAGAATTGGGACACCACTACACCTTCACGGGCACACGCAAAACGAGGGGTAAGGGGAAGGGCTAAGGGGGAGAATTGGGATTGGGCCTTGCTGTAGCAGGAATAGAATTTATTTATCATTGCACGTGAAAGAACAATGAAACTATTGCGCTCTTTCAGTAGTTTTGTTGTACTTTCATGGGCAATGACAAAAAAAGTGGAAACTGAATAGAAAGCAGAAACTTAACTGTAAGGATTATGTATTATTGGAAGTATAAAACCAGATTGGCAAAATTTCTAGCTGTGTAGATTTACCTATTTTATGCACATTTTGAAATATAAAATAAAACTTCATAGAAATGCCAAGATCTGCATAAATTTTAGAAGACAGAAACTTGCACACAAAGGAGTACGATATAGTTTTTAGACGATAAGAAAAAATTAACTACATAGTCATGAATTTATATATATTAATGCTCCATATACATATATATGATTATGTTCTCTTTGACTTTTATGGAAAGAGAGCTTTAATCGCAAATTTGGCATGTTTCTAGGTTTGCACATAAGTCTAATTCACATTTTTGGATTAAAACATAGCTTGTTATGCTATCGATGAATAGACTGAAGCTTGAAGACCAGTCCAGCAGGACAATCACCCCAAAGAATACATTCAAATCCACTTAAGATTGGTTTGAAATATTCTGACGGTTCGGTTCTGTCTCCAGGTTTACATCTCATCAGAAGTATTCATTCATTCATTCATTTTCTACGGCTTCCGGGGCCGGATCGCGAGGGCAACAGTCTTAGGAGAGAACCTAAGACTTCCCTCTCCCCAGACACTTCCTCCAGCTCCTCCGGGGGGATCCCGAGGCGTTCACAGGCTAGCTGAGAGACAAAGTCCGTCCTGCGTGTCCTGGGTCTTTCCAGGAGGCATCCGCAACAGATGCCCGAGCCACCTCAGCTGACTTCTCTCGATGTGGAGGAGCAGCGGCTCTACTCCAAGCTCCTCCTGGGTGACAGAGCTCCTCACCCTGTCTATAATGGTGCGCCCTGCCACCCTGCGAAGAAAACTCGTTTCAGCTGCTTGTGTCCGAGATCTTGTTCTTTCAGTCATGACCCAAAACTCATGACCATAGGTCAGAGTAGGGACGTAGATTGACCTGTAAACCGCAAGCTTTGCCTTTCGGCTTCTCTCTTTCTTTACCACAACGGAAGGGTACATGGACCGCATTACTGCTGCACCAATCCGCCTATCAATCTCACATTCCATCCTTCCCTCACTTGTGAACAAAACCCCAATATACTTGAACTCTTCCACCTGGGGTTAGGACTTTCCTCCAACCTGGAGATGGAAAGCCACCCTTTTTCCGATGGAACACAGTGGAGGTGCTGGTTCTCATCCTAGCCGCCTGGCACTAAGCAGCAAACTGCCCTCCGTGAACTGCCACCTTCTTTTGGTGGAGGGGTTTAAGTGCCTGAGTGATCCTAAGAGCTATGTTGTCGGGGGCTAATACCCCTGGTAGGGTCTCCCAAGGCAAAAAAGTCTTGGGTGACAGGTCAGACTAAGTGTGTTTCAAAAATCCCTTATGAGTACAAAAACATATTACATCTGGAGGACAGATGTCTGGCAGTATGATTATTATCAGTGCAAAATGTTAACGTTTCATATATTCGACCTCTCTATTAAATTTTCTTCCTCTCTATTAAAAAGTACAAACAATCATATTCAGTCCTGACATAGATGTTTACAACCATTGTCATATAGCGTTTTATATGTTGCTCTTAGGATGGCTGTTGACAGGTCTTCGGTATGAGATCGGATTCCAACAACAGAGGCTAGTCAAGTGGGTGATTTGTCTCTGATCTCCAGAGTCTGTCTGACAGCGCTCAGGAACACTGACTGACAATAACACAAGTGGTTAGAAGCAAAGAACATGCTAAAGGAAAGACTGTGGCAGTAGCTAGTGAACACACTTGCACTGAAATGTCAAACAGATGCCATACTTTTAAGAAGAGCCAAGCATTCAGTCTCTCTCTTTATAGTATTGCTGTTAGACTGATTACATTGCAGTGTTCATTGTAGTAATGTTGCATGTGTACACCAGCTCTAGTACAACGTACCAGCTTTGCTGCTTGACTAATCCAGTTTGTTCATGTTGATGTTGTTCTCCTGTCTCACCTCTGTAGAATGAGAACCACTGTGACGGTTGGGTTTAAGGTTGGAGTAGGTGTAGACATTAATAACTGTGATGGTTGGGTTTAAGGTTAGAGTAGGTGTAGACATTAATAACTGTGATGGTTGGGTTTAAGGTTAGAGTAGGTGTAGACGTTAATAACTATGATGGTTGGGTTTAAGGTTGGAGTAGGTGTAGACATTAATAACTGTGATGGTTGGGTTTAAGGTTGGAGTAGGTGTAGACATTAATAACTGTGATGGTTGTGTTTAAGGTTGGAGTAGGTGTAGACATTAATAACTGTGATGGTTGTGTTTAAGGTTGGAGTAGGTGTAGACGTTAATAACTGTGATGGTTGTGTTTAAGGTTGGAGTAGGTGTAGACATTAATAACTGTGATGGTTGTGTTTAAGGTTGGAGTAGGTGTAGACGTTAATAACTGTGATGGTTGTGTTTAAGGTTGAAGTAGGTGTAGACATTAATAACTGTGATGGTTGTGTTTAAGGTTGGAGTAGGTGTAGACATTAATAACTGTGATGGTTGTGTTTAAGGTTAGAGTAGGTGTAGACATTAATAACTGTGATGGTTGTGTTTAAGGTTAGAGTAGGTGTAGACGTTAATAACTATGATGGTTGGGTTTAAAGTTGGAGTAGGTGTAGACATTAATAACTGTGATGGTTGGGTTTAAGGTTGGAGTAGGTGTAGACGTTAATAACTGTGATGGTTGTGTTTAAGGTTGGAGTAGGTGTAGACATTAATAACTGTGATGGTTGTGTTTAAGGTTGGAGTAGGTGTAGACATTAATAACTGTGATGGTTGTGTTTAAGGTTGGAGTAGGTGTAGACGTTAATAACTGTGATGGTTGTGTTTAAGGTTGAAGTAGGTGTAGACATTAATAACTGTGATGGTTGTGTTTAAGGTTGGAGTAGGTGTAGACATTAATAACTGTGATGGTTGTGTTTAAGGTTGGAGTAGGTGTAGACATTAATAACTGTGATGGTTGTGTTTAAGGTTGGAGTAGGTGTAGACGTTAATAACTGTGATGGTTGTGTTTAAGGTTGGAGTAGGTGTAGACATTAATAACTGTGATGGTTGTGTTTAAGGTTGGAGTAGGTGTAGACGTTAATAACTGTGATGGTTGTGTTTAAGGTTGGAGTAGGTGTAGACATTAATAACTGTGATGGTTGTGTTTAAGGTTGGAGTAGGTGTAGACATTAATAACTGTGATGGTTGTGTTTAAGGTTGGAGTAGGTGTAGACATTAATAACTGTGATGGTTGTGTTTAAGGTTGGAGTAGGTGTAGACATTAATAACTGTGATGGTTGTGTTTAAGATTGGAGTAGGTGTAGACGTTAATAACTGTGATGGTTGTGTTTAAGGTTGGAGTAGGTGTAGACATTAATAACTGTGATGGTTGGGTTTAAGGTTGGAGTAGGTGTAGACATTAATAACTGTGATGGTTGTGTTTAAGGTTGGAGTAGGTGTAGACATTAATAACTGTGATGGTTGTGTTTAAGGTTGGAGTAGGTGTAGACATTAATAACTGTGATGGTTGTGTTTAAGGTTGGAGTAGGTGTAGACATTAATAACTGTGATGGTTGTGTTTAAGGTTGGAGTAGGTGTAGACGTTAATAACTGTGATGGTTGTGTTTAAGGTTGGAGTAGGTGTAGACATTAATAACTGTGATGGTTGTGTTTAAGGTTGGAGTAGGTGTAGACATTAATAACTGTGATGGTTGTGTTTAAGGTTGGAGTAGGTGTAGACATTAATAACTGTGATGGTTGTGTTTAAGGTTGGAGTAGGTGTAGACATTAATAACTGTGATGGTTGTGTTTAAGGTTGGAGTAGGTGTAGACGTTAATAACTGTGATGGTTGTGTTTAAGGTTGGAGTAAGTGTAGACATTAATAACTGTGATGGTTGGGTTTAAGGTTGGAGTAAGTGTAGACATTAATAACTGTGATGGTTGTGTTTAAGGTTGGAGTAGGTGTAGACATTAATAACTGTGATGGTTGGGTTTAAGGTTGGAGTAGGTGTAGACATTAATAACTGTGATGGTTGTGTTTAAGGTTGGAGTAGGTGTAGACATTAATAACTGTGATGGTTGGGTTTAAGGTTGGAGTAGGTGTAGACATTAATAACTGTGATGGTTGTGTTTATGGTTGGAGTAGGTGTAGATGTTAATAACTGTGATGGTTGTGTTTAAGGTTGGAGTAGGTGTAGACGTTAATAACTGTGATGGTTGTGTTTAAGGTTGGAGTAGGTGTAGACATTAATAACTGTGATGGTTGTGTTTAAGGTTGGAGTAGGTGTAGACATTAATAACTGTGATGGTTGTGTTTAAGGTTGGAGTAGGTGTAGACATTAATAACTGTGATGGTTGTGTTTAAGGTTGGAGTAGGTGTAGACATTAATAACTGTGATGGTTGTGTTTAAGGTTGGAGTAGGTGTAGACGTTAATAACTGTGATGGTTGTGTTTAAGGTTGGAGTAGGTGTAGACATTAATAACTGTGATGGTTGGGTTTAAGGTTGGAGTAGGTGTAGACATTAATAACTGTGATGGTTGTGTTTAAGGTTGGAGTAGGTGTAGACATTAATAACTGTGATGGTTGGGTTTAAGGTTGGAGTAGGTGTAGACATTAATAACTGTGATGGTTGTGTTTAAGGTTGGAGTAGGTGTAGATGTTAATAACTGTGATGGTTGTGTTTAAGGTTGGAGTTGGTGTAGACGTTAATAACTGTGATGGTTGGGTTTAAGGTTGGAGTAGATGTAGACATTAATAACTGTGATGGTTGGGTTTAAGGTTGGAGTAGGTGTAGACATTAATAACTGTGATGGTTGGGTTAAAGGTTGGAGTAGGTGTATACAGTAATAACTGTGATGGTTGGGTTAAAGGTTGGAGTAGGTGTAGACATTAATAACTGTGATGGTTGGGTTTAAGGTTGGAGTAGGTGTAGACATTAATAACTGTGATGGTTGGGTTTAAGGTTGGAGTAGGTGTAGACATTAATAACTGTGATGGTTGGGTTTAAGGTTGGAGTAGGTGTAGACATTAATAACTGTGATGGTTGGGTTTAGGGTTGGAGTAGGTGTAGACATTAATAACTGTGATGGTTGGGTTTAAGGTTGGAGTAGGTGTAGACATTAATAACTGTGATGGTTGGGTTTAAGGTTGGAGTAGGTGTAGACATTATTAACTGTGATGGTTGGGTTAAAGGTTGGAGTAAGTGTAGACATTAATAACTGTGATGGTTGGGTTTAAGGTTGGAGTAAGTGTAGACATTAATAACTGTGATGGTTGGGTTTAAGGTTGGAGTAGGTGTAGACATTAATAACTGTGATGGTTGGGTTTAAGGTTGGAGTAGGTGTAGACATTAATAACTGTGATGGTTGGGTTAAAGGTTGGAGTAAGTGTAGACATTAATAACTGTGATGGTTGGGTTTAAGGTTGGAGTAAGTGTAGACATTAATAACTGTGATGGTTGTGTTTAAGGTTGGAGTAGGTGTAGACATTAATAACTGTGATGGTTGGGTTTAAGGTTGGAGTAGGTGTAGACATTAATAACTGTGATGGTTGGGTTTAGGGTTGGAGTAGGTGTAGACGTTAATAACTGTGATGGTTGGGTTTAAGGTTGGAGTAGGTGTAGACATTAATAACTGTGATGGTTGGGTTAAAGGTTGGAGTAGGTGTAGACATTATTAACTGTGATGGTTGGGTTTAAGGTTGGAGTAAGTGTAGACATTAATAACTGTGATGGTTGTGTTTAAGGTTGGAGTAGGTGTAGACATTAATAACTGTGATGGTTGGGTTTAAGGTTGGAGTAGGTGTAGACATTAATAACTGTGATGGTTGGGTTTAAGGTTGGAGTAGGTGTAGACATTAATAACTGTGATGGTTGGGTTTAGGGTTGGAGTAGGTGTAGACGTTAATAACTGTGATGGTTGGGTTTAGGGTTGGAGTAGGTGTAGACGTTAATAACTGTGATGGTTGGGTTAAAGGTTGGAGTAGGTGTAGACATTAATATCTGTGATAGTTGGGTTAAAGGTTGGTGTAGGTGTAGACATTAATAACTGTGATGGTTGGGTTTAAGGTTGGAGTAGGTGTAGACATTAATAACTGTGATGGTTGGGTTAAAGGTTGGAGTAGGTGTATACAGTAATAACTGTGATGGTTGGGTTAAAGGTTGGAGTAGGTGTAGACATTAATAACTGTGATGGTTGGGTTTAAGGTTGGAGTAGGTGTAGACATTAATAACTGTGATGGTTGGGTTTAATGTTGGAGTAGGTTTAGACATTAATAACTGTGATGGTTGGGTTTAAGGTTGGAGTAGGTGTAGACATTAATAACTGTGATGGTTGGGTTTAAGGTTGGAGTAGGTGTAGACATTAATAACTGTGATGGTTGGGTTTAAGGTTGGAGTAGGTGTAGACATTAATAACTGTGATGGTTGGGTTAAAGGTTGGAGTAGGTGTAGACATTAATAACTGTGATGGTTGGGTTTAAGGTTGGAGTAGGTGTAGACATTAATAACTGTGATGGTTGGGTTAAAGGTTGGAGTAAGTGTAGACATTAATAACTGTGATGGTTGGGTTTAAGGTTGGAGTAAGTGTAGACATTAATAACTGTGATGGTTGTGTTTAAGGTTGGAGTAGGTGTAGACATTAATAACTGTGATGGTTGGGTTTAAGGTTGGAGTAGGTGTAGACATTAATAACTGTGATGGTTGGGTTTAGGGTTGGAGTAGGTGTAGACGTTAATAACTGTGATGGTTGGGTTTAGGGTTGGAGTAGGTGTAGACGTTAATAACTGTGATGGTTGGGTTTAGGGTTGGAGTAGGTGTAGACATTAATAACTGTGATGGTTGGGTTTAAGGTTGGAGTAGGTGTAGACATTAATAACTGTGATGGTTGGGTTTAAGGTTGGAGTAGGTGTAGACATTAATAACTGTGATGGTTGGGTTAAAGGTTGGAGTAAGTGTAGACATTAATAACTGTGATGGTTGGGTTTAACGTTGGAGTAAGTGTAGACATTAATAACTGTGATGGTTGGGTTTAAGGTTGGAGTAGGTGTAGACATTAATAACTGTGATGGTTGGGTTTAAGGTTGGAGTAGGTGTAGACATTAATAACTGTGATGGTTGGGTTAAAGGTTGGAGTAAGTGTAGACATTAATAACTGTGATGGTTGGGTTTAAGGTTGGAGTAAGTGTAGACATTAATAACTGTGATGGTTGTGTTTAAGGTTGGAGTAGGTGTAGACATTAATAACTGTGATGGTTGGGTTTAAGGTTGGAGTAGGTGTAGACATTAATAACTGTGATGGTTGGGTTTAAGGTTGGAGTAGGTGTAGACGTTAATAACTGTGATGGTTGTGTTTAAGGTTGGAGTAAGTGTAGACATTAATAACTGTGATGGTTGGGTTTAAGGTTGGAGTAAGTGTAGACATTAATAACTGTGATGGTTGTGTTTAAGGTTGGAGTAGGTGTAGACATTAATAACTGTGATGGTTGGGTTTAAGGTTGGAGTAGGTGTAGACATTAATAACTGTGATGGTTGGGTTTAAGGTTGGAGTAGGTGTAGACATTAATAACTGTGATGGTTGGGTTTAGGGTTGGAGTAGGTGTAGACGTTAATAACTGTGATGGTTGGGTTTAGGGTTGGAGTAGGTGTAGACGTTAATAACTGTGATGGTTGGGTTAAAGGTTGGTGTAGGTGTAGACATTAATAACTGTGATGGTTGGGTTTAAGGTTGGAGTAGGTGTAGACATTAATAACTGTGATGGTTGGGTTTAGGGTTAGGGTAGGTGTAGACAATATTAACTGTAAAGGTGGGGTTTTATGTGTGGACTAGGTATAGACGTTAATAAGTAATGGGTGCAGCGTGATCTTGCTGACAGTTTTGACATGTGGGTCTCCAAAACTTCAAGTTACTACAAGTTACACCCCTGTCTTGCAGTCCGCAGACAGACCCTGCTCAGATGGGACCAGCTGACAACACTGTTGATTTTGTTGGCGCTTGTTGTTTGGCATCAGCTTGGTGTGTCCCGGGCCTTAGGAGTACAGAGTCTAGACTTTTTTCATATTCTGAAGGTCTGTGGCGCTTGTGTTTGTTAACTAAAGTTGAATCCCCATGGAAGTGAAATCAATCTTGTACACTTCTATACAGTTGAGTTTTTTTCTCTCTTAGCAAACACACTTTTGAATGTGCCAGCAGATGCTGTTAATTAGCTTTGCATACATCCCGGCAAAGGCTGAATTGCATTGTCCTGAGTGTAATTAGCAGGATCATGCCTTTGAATATGCATGACCTCATGTCCCTAATCCACACAAAGACATCCCCGTTTCAAAGGCCCCAACCCCTTTAAGCATTCACAATGGAAGCTCTCTCATTGTCCTGATGATCCTCTTCACACATTGTGCCCTTTTAATTGTTGAGCTAATCACCAGTGGCCGTGTAAAATGGCTGAAAACATGATCTACAAACTTTCATAGATGCTTCTCTTAAGATTTATTCAAGGATGATCAAAAAAGGAGATTCTGGTATCTTATTAGCAGCAAGTAAGCAAAGTAGTTTATTTGCATTAGGAGTGTTTAGTTTCAAGCTTTGTGGAGTTGACTCTGATTCTCGACTCCTGATTTTGGAGTTGACTCTGAAATCGACTCTTCACTCAGATTATACATAAATGAACATGCTGTATAATATCACACTTTATCGAATGCTATTTTGTCAATTGCAGCTTTAAATTGTGCAGTTCTTCTCAAGAGTGAGTCAGACCTATTTGTAAACACTTAGCCTAGGCTATATTTTTATTAAAAATCTTCTTTTTGAAGTGGTTTCTGTTTGGTATAATTAGTATTTTCATTTTAATGTTTTTTTGTTGTTATCTATAAAATAAACAAGAAGAACTGATAACATTTAAGGGGTAATTAAGTGCGTTCTGGCCAAAAGAAAACCACGACCATGTGTATTGTCAGATTTGGTGTCAGTAAATAAATCTTAGGCTACTTTTGTCTTTATTTATTTATTTATTTATTTATTTATTTATTTATTTATTTATTTATTTATTTATTTATTTATTTATTTATATCATTCATTTATTTATTTATTCGTGAAATAGACATAGGTTAAATAAAATTTGACCTGAGCATATAGCAGCAGCCAACAACATAACATCGTAATTTTACCTGCAGTGCTTATGTAACTGCTCCAAATTCAAACACACACACACACACACTCACACACACACACATACTATATTTCATTGCATGCTATTGAAGAAGTCACAGTCACAGAAGAAGATATTTGGTATATAATACTTCAATTTTTACACAATTTTGAAGTATTTCAACTTTCGTTGTACACACTAAATATGATTGACATTCATTGTGAAGTATTGCATTATCTCCTTAACTGGCACAATTTATCATAATTAATTAATAACAGAGAACAGTAGTAACATTTTGTTGATGTTTTGGCAATATCAAGATGGATAGTTCTGACCGCAGGAAAAATGTCTGCACATTCACCCCTACATTGCGCAAGGCATAGACAAATCTAACAGACAGAGACATTTATTAAATATGCACAAGGAAATAGATATCTTGGATCCATTTCTGGTTACCAGATTAACAAGAAAATGAATGAATGAATAATATAAATAAAAAAGCCAACTTGTTTACAAAGTCCTGGTTGAACAACAGAGTATGATGACATAGCATATTAAAACATTACAGATTTTTTTTTTAAGGTAACAGATAAAAGGATGCAAAATTTAGTTTTGCTTCACTATGAATGTAAATCATATTTAGTGTGTACAACGAAAGTTCAGAGTTCAGACTTCAAAATTGTGTGAAAATTGAAGTATTATATACCAAATATCTTCTGTGACTGTGACTTCTTCAATAGCGTGCAAATCTTTTGTTTTCAAATAAAATCTAATTCGCTCCAAATGTACCATCGAGGTGATTTCTCCAAGCCACTGTTTACATGAAGGGGATAGCTTTTTTTCCCGAAGCGGTAGCAGTAGCTTCTTAGCAGTAGATCAAGAGTATGAGAGCAATTTATGTTGTGTATTTGACAACCAATGCGTTTGTTCAGAGAATCCCAGAATTAAAAACATTGGATCCGGTCGTAATTGCAACTTTAACGTCTCAGAAAGAACTTCCAAATTTCCATTCCCATACCTCTGTATCTTAGACTTGAAATGTAATGTTAAAATAATTGGTCGCGCTTTATCTTAATGGCCCTTTTGTTGAATTTCAGTTACATTGCATCTACATACCAACTAATTCTCATTGAATTATAAGTAGAATGTTAAGGTTAGTGTACATGTAGTTTGCAAAGTGTCTTATAGTCAGTTTAATGTCTGCTGAAGTCAGAATTATTAGCCCCCCTTTGATGTTTACTTTTTTAAATATTTCCCAAATGATGTTTAACAGAGTAAGGAAATTTTCACAGTATGTCTGATTATATTTTTTCTTCTGGAGGAATTCTTGTTTGTTTTATTTCGGCTAGATTAAAAGCAGTTTTTAATTTTTAAACACCATTTTAGAGGCAAAATTATTAGCCCATTTTTGCTGTATATTTTTTCGATAGCCTACAGAACAAACCATCGTTATACAATAACTTGCCTAATTACCCTAACCTGCCTAATTAACCAAATTAACCTAGTTAAGCATTTAAATGTCACTTTAAGCTGTGTAGAAGTGTCTTGAAGAATATCAAGTCAAATGTTATTTACTGTCATCATGACAAAGTGTCTATGCTTATGTCTATAACAACAATTTAATTACTGCTAGTAAGAATTTAAATGACTGATATCAAGAATTACATTGATATTTAAAATGGAAATTCTTGATATCACAAAATGTACTTCAACATGTTACACAAGTTATTTACATCTTAAATCCATTTCTGATAAGAATATTTTTATGAGATTAAAAATGGCTATCTTAGTAACAATTGCATTCATAATATCATAAATTAACTTTAGTAACATTCAAATTATTGATATTAAAAATTACCATTTTAATTGTTGATATTAAGAATAGGCAATTAGGCCTATGTGAAGACATTTAACGAGTGAAAATAATTGATAGCAACAATTCAATTAGTGATGTCGGGAGAATAAAAGTCAAATCTGATTGCTATATGGAGGTATTTTATTAAAAAGAGAAGTTAAAGAGAATCTGAAAGGGTTTACGACCACCTAGACCGAACGTTCTGTTTACATAAAGAAAACCTTTCAGATTAACCATCAGAAAATACTCCCAGAACGTTTTGAGAACTAAAAGTGCCTTACAATTGGACTACTTTGGTTTCTCTCTGTAAGCTACATGTTTTGTTTTTGTATAGCCTCTGAATGTATAGTATCTGAATGGAAAGATCTGCATATTAAAACTATTATGATTAGAAATGTGTTGAGAAAATCTACTCTCCGTTAAACAGAAAATGAGGAAAAAATGAAACCAGGGGCTAATAATTCTGACTTAAACCGTACATTTTCTGGAAGCAGATTGAAATTGAGGGATGTTATAAGCAGGAACGAGGAATGTCACAAATGCATAAGGGTTTTTTTTTTGAGGAGTTTGTGGTTCATCACAGAATTTAAAAAGGAATTCAGCCTTAACTCCTCCTCCTCCTTTCCCCCCCTGCTTATTTTCTCCTACTGCCCTTCCTCCTGCCCTGCGCTTTCAGTGTGGGGGTGATGGTGTTACGCAGGGTCAGATAGCACATTCTGGTGAGTGCTAAACCTCCATGGGAAATAGCTGGGGGTTCAGCTTTGACCACAGGTAACTTCAGCTGAACATAAGGAGCACTAACCGGCTTAAAAAAAACAACAACGACTAGAAACACTGGCTTGTTTGTAGCACCAGACATCAGTTTTTCCTCTCACGCCAAATCAGTGGCGTCCAGAGAAGGAGTCACTCGCAGACTGGGAGGGAGTTTCCACGTGTGCGCGTGTGCTTTTGTGAGTCATTTCGTCTTGGTTCAAGTACGTGTCTTTCTGTGGGAGCTTGAGATCAGGCAGACCGATTTTGTCTTGCCTTTCAAAGCATCATAGATGAAAGCTTTTCCTCAAAGGTAAGGGAAAGATGCTTTTGTCTGTGTTTGTATTTTATTTTTTTACCCCGTTGACTCCAGCTGAAAGCATGTAGCAGGTGTAGGCTTAGTGACTGACTTGAGCTGTTCCATAACTTTATCTTAGTTCTGTCTGAATATTCAATACTTTTCATTGAAAAGTCATTTGCTTTAAAGCAAAGACTCCGGCTTGGGTTAACTTGAATCATGTGTCGCTCAGATTAAACTGTCTAAAGAGTGCCAGTAAAATTAGTTTAATGAAAGCGTTTTGGTGACTTTTGTATACAAAAATCTGAATAAATGAAATCAGATTGATTTGAGCTCTTGCTTGTTTAAGTCATGATCTCAAACTGAACACTTTTCCTTCACATGATTTTTAGTTTGATCTTCGGATCAGTTGTTATAAGACACTTTGAGCTTGTTTTCTTGTTTAATTGCATGAAACATTCAGAGAGGGTGGCATTAGTTCTACTTTTATCCGATCGTAATCCCCTTTAAACACCTATCCTTAATTCAGTCTTTCATTTATTGCATCTTTTTATAGCTTAATCGACATGAGCAAATGAATCAGATTTAACCTTCTAGGGCTTAGTGGCCACTTACAGTACGTGGACAGCACATTTTAGCTCTTATGTCTTAAATTTTGTCATAGACATACAGTGTCATCAACTGTTTTGCAGCATATGAAATGTCCCAAACATGGGTTGAAAAAAGTGTTGCATGCAGAACTGTTGCAAACAATTTATTTGTGTTGAACCTAAACAAACAAATTAAGTTTAATAATGTTCAACTTAATTTGTTAGTTTAAATTCAACACAAATAAATTGTTTACAACCACTTAACATAAAAAAAATTGAGTAAATCCAAGGAATCATCTCTGAATAATTTTTTCAGTGATATATAAGATTCTAACGCTATGATAACCTTGGATTAAAATATCATGGTTTCGCGGTATTGTGATTACTGCTCTAAAATATATTCTTTTTAAATGTCTGGTTAAAAAACAACAACTTTTTTCCCTTTTGAACACAATACATTTTATTTTGAGAAACATTTATAATATTTTGGAGCAGTAAATGTGTCAGGCTAAATGAATCATTGACTTCTGCTGTCTTCATTTGTTTCAAAAACAGATTTTATCATAATTTAAAACAGCATCTTTTCTGCTGGATATAATGTTGTTATTAAAAGACATAAAAAAAAAAAAAAAAAGGGAATAAAAACTCGTACACATTCCTTAGGAATGGCATTGAAGAAAATTTTGATGGTTTTAAAACCCTGAATTTTCCAAACCGTGGTATACCTTGAAAACAGTAATTGTCCCATGCCTATCCCAAACACTATTTTAACTGTCCAAAACTACTGATAGTCAAAACATGTTAAAAAATATGTGTGTATGTTTTATTAATGCATTAAAAACAGTAAAAAAAACTGCTGTGTTCAAGGCAGAAATAAAGAGTTTTTCATTCTTTTACACAAAGGTGACTTTATTGTGTTTTATGTAAATTCAGACCACGAGTCCACATATATAGACATCATTTTCCTCTAAAAGGACATCATATCAAAAGATGAAAATAAGCTTTTATTCTAATTAGGTTCCAATAAGCCCAAATAGCAAAGAGAAATAAAAAGTGGATGTTAAAAATCTTTTTGATAACTGCTTGGCCTTAAGAGGATAAAAGTGTAAAAAAATGTTGCAGTTTTCATGTATTTTTATTTAATTTCCCATTTATTTTGTTTTGAATAGCATTATTGGATCTTAATCTCTCTTCCAGCAACTTTTAACCTTGATAAGTTTGAAAAAGTGACTTTTCTTAACATTTTTAATAGTTTAAAGTGATATATTGTCTGAGTTGGTGTTAGATATTATGCTACAAAAGGCGTTTCTTTTTTCTGTTTTTATTTTCTGTTCCCAGTACTGAGTTGTGACTGGAAGGGCATCCACTGTGTAAAACGTATGCCAAACGTATGTTGGTGGTTTAATTCCGCTGTGGTGACCCCTGATAAATAAGGGACTAAGCTGAAGGAAAATGAATGAAATCTTTCTCTTCATATTATGTCTTAAACATATGTGCAATATCACATAAGTAGCAGTGCGATATTGCTGTATATCGGCACTGGTGGGAGGAGACGATAACACTGCTACTCGTGTGATATTGCGTTTATACAACAATTCAAAAGCGTAATCAAAAAAAAAAGAAAAGAAAAAGAAGCACGGACAGTCTAAAATCCGTTTGTATGAGGAACTTCTTTGTTTTGCCATTCATTCACATCTGCAGCTGACATCAGAACAGCAGAAACGATTGCTAATTCACCAACCTCACTTAAGAGCTAGTTTTAAATAATTAAGGGTAAAGGGATGACAAAACAGGTGATTTTGCTCACATTTTAAGATTATAAGGCTGAACGGCTTGAAATGCCATCAGTCTACAGAGATTTCCTAGTATTACTGCGGAGTTGCAATCTAAACAACTACACTATTGCCTAAAAAACCTCGAAAGTACATTATGTTGTCCAATATTTGTCAAACTGCAGTGAGTTTATTGATCTGCTGTCACTCTATGTTGGCGGAGTAATACAGAAGGGTGAAGAAGCTGTACGAGTACTGATATTGCAGAATATCACATGGCTATCAGCCAATTAGATTCGAAAACCAGACAGAACTGTTGTATATATTATTATGTTAAACTACTAAATTGTCAATAAAAGTCACTTTGTTCAACTGTAGAGCTGAATTTTCAACATCAAAAGTCGACAAAGCAGAGATCAACATCCCATAATGCAAATCACAAACGTAAACAAGCACTTTAATATATGGAAACGGTTTGTTAACAGATATTTTTTTAAAGTTTGAAGTAATGATGAAGTAGTGAATGTTTCTACGAGCCGTTGCCTGATCTTTCCAAAAGAGTGTAGAGTAGAGAACTTTGGTATGTGTTTGCCTGTTTTACACCAACAGAATGAATATACCAAGTGCTCTGCCGTGTCCTGCTAAGGACAAATATGAAATGCTCTCTGAATCCAAACACTGTTCTCAGCTGCTGCTGTCAAGTCACGGGGATGGTAATATGATGAGGGAGAAAGTGATCTGGGGGCTGCAGGTCTAATAATAAAGCATTCTCTTATGTAACAGCAGGACCCGCTTATCTTTATGTGATAGAGAAATATTGTACACAACTTGAGAGTGACTGTGTTGGAGGCTGCTTTAGAGTAGAAAAACTTTTGTGTGGTTTTCCAACAGGATTTGTTTTGGCACACATATTTCTGACTAATAAAAGAACTTTAATAGATCGTAGGGCGAGGCAGTGGCGCAGTAGGTAGTGCTGTCGTCTCACAGCAAGAAGGTCGCTGGTTCGAACCTCGGCTCAGTTGGCGTTTCTGTGTGGAGTTTGCATGTTCTCCCTGCCTTTGCGTGGGTTTCCTCTGGGTGCTCTGGTTTCCCCCACAGTCCAAACACATGCGGTAGGGGTGAATTGGGTAGGCTAAATTGTCCGTAGTGTATGAGTGTGTGTGAGTGTGTGTGTGGATGTTTCCCAGAGATGAGTTGCGGCTGGAAGGGTATCGGCTGCGTAAAAACTTGCTGGATAAGTTGGCGGTTCATTCCGCTGTGGCGACCCCGGATTAATAAAGGGACTAAGCCGACAAGAAAATAAATAAATAATTGATCGTACACATTCAGTCACTGAAATTATTATTGATTAGAGCTGCTTATGCCTAGTTCAGACTGCGTGATTTTAACCCCGATTTTGGCTCGCCGACAGGTTTTGAGAAATCGCCGACAAATGCCTCAAATAACAGGCAAACCGCTGCTCGTGCACGTGAGTGACAATCACACAGTATGAACGATCAAAGACGCGATCTGAGAGAATCGCAGATGAGTCGCCGATGCCTGCGAGATATTTGGCGTGCTGAATATCTGGAGCTGTCGGCGATTCAAATCATGCCGTGTGAATTGAGTTTTGACTGAAAATAACATCAGCGATCGCCTACAGCCAATGAGAGAGCAGCTTTCACTTGTGTGTGTGTATAACTGCTGCAGGCCAGCGGGAGGCTGGGGGAGAAGTTAAAAGCGCTCTTTTTCGATTTATTTGGACCCACGAAATGTAGGAAAAACTAGTGGAGGTTTGACAGGACTCAGGAGCACCCGTGTCTGTTTGACGTTTCATACAGAAAGAAATTAGTTTATTATCAACGTTGAGGAGAAATGGCTAATTCCCTTTAAACCCAGGTGAGCAAATATGTACACGTTCTACCCCATTAAAGGCTTCTTTCTCATTATGTAGTTAATAACAAAAGATAAACTACATGTTTTTGGATGTGAGACGTAGTTTGGACGAAGTTGTCGGCGATTCTCCCTATAGTAAAGTCATGCAATGTGAATGTCCATGTCGCCAATCCATCATGCAGTGTAAACAAAGCAGCGACGAAACGCTAGCCCAGATAGTCAAGCAGTGTGAAAACATCTGTGACACGACTAGTTCGAAAATCATGCAGTCTGAACTCGGCATTAGTTTCTGTTAGCTTTAACTAACCAATTGTAAAAGCAACAATTTAAACAATTGGATTCACACAAAGCGATTAGAGAAAAGCCAGGATTAGGTCATAGTCAGGACATTTAAGTATTTTTTTTTACATAAATGTCACCAAAAAACCTTCTTGAGAAAAAACAAAGGCTCTGATATGTTTGAAGATAAGTCAGTGCACATTTCTTTTAGGTGAGTTGGCTCAGACATACATTTTTTATATATGTGAAAAATTACAATGAGAATTGCATTAAAACAAGTAATTGATTTCAAATGTTAGCATTTACATGCCTTACTGCAACAGGCTTATCAAACTTGTGCCCTTTTTATTCTCTGTGTAAATTCCATCAGCATATTCCTCCTTGTTCTGTTTTGCAGCAGGATTCTTCTCTAATTGGCAGTGATGCTAAGTAGTGAATCTAGAGGTCAAAGAGGGGAGATTTGGTAAAGACAGATGTCCGACTAATTCTGACCTTCGATTTAGGCCTTCGATTTAAGCTTTCTTCCAGTAAGCCTCAAGAAGACTTCAGTTTTCATTTCACAGGCTGTCTTGGAGTTAGAATTCCAGTTCATTTTAAGCATTGCAGATGTTTATGTATATGTTTTGTATAGTAATTTGGTACTTTAATACTTGTGTACCTATCTAATGCAGTGTGCAGAACGTTTCTTAAAAAGGAAGACTTATCATGTGGATGATAATGCCAAGACTCGTCAAACTATAAAACATGTTCCTGCTTGAAACACCAATCGACCTTAACCCCATTGAAAGTCTTTGGGACGTGCTGGAGTAGACTTCAGACACTAAGGAGAGTGTCCATCTATAGCAAAGGTCTCAAACTCAATTCCTGGAGGGCCACAGCTTTGCACAGTTTTGGTACAACCCTAACCAAACACAACTGATCTATCTAGACTATTGTCAGGTGTGATTTGGAGGTGGTTGGAGATCAAATCTGCAGAGCTGTGGCCCTCCAGGAATTGAGCTTGAGACCACTGATCCATTAGATCATATGATCATAAGGTGGCATTGTTTCCAAAAAGTCCTTAAGATTTGCATTCATTTTGACTGAGATGTTGTATTGATAATGGTTTGGCGAGCTTTAGACAGCTCTTCTTGTAGCGGAGTGGATTTCCTGCCATACTCGGCATCGTATACAGTGCTGTACAAATGGGACTTGTTGATTTGACCAAAAGGGGAAAAATTTTTGCCTCAAGGACAAGCAGTTACTATGAGAAGCGAAGATTTTTAATGATGTTTTCCGTCAAATTTCCATCAAACACATATTTCAAGTTGGGATCATAGTTGACCAAGCAACGGAGCTTGTAAGGTCTGATTTAGGAATTAATTTTGTAAAGTGTAAAAGTAATTAAGCCATGTTAAATGTCTCCAAGCTGGAGGACTTGCGGTTTTGGTCACAGATGGAGTAGACGGGCCAGCTTGTCATGGTGAGATCCTGGACAACTGAGTTAAGGATCCAATAGCAGTTTATTAAGAGTATCATCTGGCAAAGCAAAGGTCTAAACAGTAACAAACAGATGTAATCCAAAGCGTGGTCAGTAAACAGGAATGCTCGGTACAGGCAGCAAACAACATAAACAAAGAAACAAAGCAAAGGTCAAACATGGCAAAGCAAGGACAAATGTGTTGTAATGCTCACTAAACAGTTTACAAGTCTCAGCTATGACATGTGGGGGGTGTGTGTGCTTTGTTTTTATTCCATGAAATCAGTTCATAATGATCTTCCACCTGTGTGTGTAATCAGTGGGAATCAGGAACTGGTGTGTGCGAGGTACATGCTGGGAGTTGTAGTTTATTAACATGGCGTGTGTGCAGTTCTCCAGCAATCCATTCAATCCATCTAGATTGCTGGTGATTATAACACTGCTCATCATTCCGATGCATTTTTAAAACAAATCATTACAATACCAGGAGCGCAGTGGCTGGTATTTAAATGTTTCTGTAATGTCACATCGCATTTGGTGCAGACAGCCAAATTGCTTAGCGTTTGAATCTTACCTCATAGATAAAAATAATAATTCCTTACATTTATTTTACAAATTGTTTGGGGGGGGGATCTCCTCATCTATCACCAGTGTGCAGCACGTGAATGACCTGACGGCAGCCGTATTGCGCCAGACCCCACACCACACACCAGCTGATTGAGTGATGAAGTCAGTTATGAGAAGAATGGTTAGGAGGCCATGATGCTGGTTAAACCCCTACTCTTTTTTCCTGGGTTTTTAAAAGACATCTCATCTGAAAGACAGCACTCATCAAGCAGTATCGAGTCCCCATCAATATACTGGGGCATTACAACCCACATTGAGCACCCCTGCTGGTCTCACTAACTCCACTTCCGCCATCTACCTAGCTTTTCCCTGTGGTCTCCCATCCAGGCACTGACCTGGCGCAGCCTTGCTTAGCTATAGTGGGCAACCATGTGAGAGTTGCAGAGAGCTAGCTGCCGGGGCTAGTTAAGACAGCATAAAGCATTCAGGTCAGATAAATTATGATTGCTTTTAATTCAGTACTTGAATACTGAATTCACTAGACAAGCATGAAGCACTGTTTATTAGGGACCGAGCACCGAACGGTGCAAGGCCCTATTGGAATTGCTCCGTTTCTTCTTCTTCTTCTTCTTCTTCTGCGGAATGAATTGCGGTTTTGAGGGGCTAAACATGCCTGAAAACTCTTACAACTTTGCACACGCCTAAGAAGTGGCGAAAATTTACGTTTATTATGGGCTTCGGAAGTGGGCGTGGCAAAATGACTCGACAGCGCCACCTAGAAAAATTAAACTGACGAGCCCCCGATCTACGAATCACGCACATGCAGGAAATTGGCACACACCCCAAACATGCCAAAAAATACAAAAAAGTCCCTTGGAGCCATATCTTAAACCCAACAGGAAGTCGAATATTTTTAACCTCCTGCGGCAAAAAAGTGCCGTTTTTGCCATTTCCAGGCGTTGTATTTTAACGACCTCCTCCTAGGGATTTTATCCGATCAACACCAAAATTAGGTTTTGTCATCTAAAGGCCTTGGCGATGTTAAATTGCGAAGCATTAGAGTTTTCGTCGATGGGCGTGTCCGTGGCGGCCTCGCAAACTTTGATGATTCGCCACAAAACAGGAAGTCGTTATAACTCAGGCATGCATTATCCGATCTGTCTCAAAATTCACACGTTTGATAAGAGTCCTGACCTGAACATGTTTACATGCCGATATCCAGATACGGTTATAGCGCCACCTGCTGGCCACAGGATTTGACATGGTTTACAGAGTAACAAACTCCTCCCACAAATTTTATTGTATCAGCACCAAAATAGGGTGGTGTTATCGAAAAGCTCTAGCGATGATATATTGTGAAGATCTAGAGTTTTCACAGAGGGGCGTGTCCGTGGCAGCATGACAAACCTCAACGCTTCGCCGTGGAACAGGAAGTCCTTATAACTCAACCACACAAAGTCGGATCAGCTTGAAACTTCACATGGTCGATAAAAGTCCTCTCCTGAACACATCTACATAACAATATTGAGTCAGTCATAGCGCCACCTGCTGGCAGAAGGTAGTTTGGCTTATAACTCAGCCACACAATGTCTGATCTGCCTGAAACTTCACATGGTTGATTAAATTCCATTACTGAAGGCATCTACATGCCAATCTTAATTCACAGTTATAGCGCCACCTGCGGGCAGATGGTAGTTTGCATTATAACTCAACCACACAATGTCTGACCTGCCTGACAATTCACATGGTTGATTAAAATCCTCTCCTGAAGACATCTACATGCCATTCTTAAGTCACAGTTATAGCGCCACCTGCTGACGGGAGGAAGTTTGGCATAAATCTGTGATTTTCCCAGGTTCTTTATGTATATCAGCTTAAATTATTGTTGTTCGCTCTTCTCTGTCATCCTGCGGCCACTGGGCAGCGGTGAGCCTGGGTGCGAGGTCCCTATCATCGCTGCTTGCAGCTTTAATTTTGTTTGTATCTTTTGTATTTATCTATATTCTATGTATGCTTGCATTTTATGTATTTCTATATTGGATGCAAAATAATAGTGTTACTTTCAAAGTGATCTCTGGGACTTACTTGATTCTATCTCTCTCTATCTCTCTCCTGCTCCTGAAGTTAATGCGGATTTAACTTTGTTTAATACCTGTTACAGCAACTCTTGGCTTGTATACAAGTGTTCTCGGATATGTGGAGGACACTGTTTTCTTAAAGGGACAGTTCTTTCACTAGTGAAAATTATGTTTTGATCCAAACACTGGAAGCCACAAAGAATGTTTGCTGAATAACTGTGTGTAACAGACTGGGGAAGAACTGTAGAGATGTGTTGTAGGGTTGGTTTAGTCCTGTGGATAGTACTAGGGGCAAGTTCTGACCACAGCTCTGTTTGGTATCCAGCTCTTTTTTGTTTTTGTTTTAGGAGTGCAGGCCAAAACATTTCTGGAATTTGTGTATTGAAAAATAAAGAGTGAATGAAGAAGAATTTGTTTGTGAGACGAGTGGTGCTTTTATATTTACAGTCTATAGAGGATATGAGAATGTCAGTTGTGTTTCTGGAAGTTTGGATTTAGGAAGTCTAAAGCTGTCATTTGCTTGAGATGATGAAAACTTTTCAGTTTTTGGTGTACTGTGATATATTTAAACCTTTTAAAGTCAACGCATGTCATAATGTGATTTTTTTTTGTCCCACAGAAAACCACAAGAGAACTGGACTGTAAGAGGGAGAAAATGATGGCTGTGCAGACAACGAGGCCATAAGAGGCCTGAATACACTGGTAAGTTTGTATATTATTATATATCACTGCCGTGTGCCTCATGGATTGTTGTGCCGTATAATTCACTGGAAAGTCTCTGTCATGTGATTCTTTAAATTTACAACCAGACTAGTTATAATCTCAAAGCATGTACCCCATAAAAGCAGTCTTTAAAAAGTGACCCTGTATATAGCCAAGTATCCATTTAATGGGTGAAAAAGATTTTTCTTTCATGCCAGAAATAATTACAGTAGATATTAAGTTAAAATGTTACTTTAAATATATAACAAAACAGTTTTAGTTAGTAATGTGCATTGTTTAGCACTTCATTTGGACATGTAAATTTAAGTTAAATTGAAAAGTTCTCAGTATTTAGATTTATTTCTGATTTTCAAGATATGTCCTAACCCAGGGGTGTCCAAACTCGGTCCTGGAGGGCTGGTGTCCTGCTGATTTTAGCTCTAACTTGCCTCAACACACCTGCACGGATGTTTCAAGAAAGCCTAGTAAAGCTGCGGTCACACTGCACTTTTCTCCCCATAGACTTCCATTCATACGAACGTGGATGTATCAAACCAGAAAAGCAAGCTCGTGCGACTAGTTTCGCAGTTTGCTGGTAAAGTCTAGATCGGATATGCCGCCGGCCGGCAGTGCGATATGCACATTAATAAAGCAGCATTTTTTTATGACACTGTATAACAATAATTAATATTTTTACAGTACTGTGAGAGTTGGGTTTAGGGTTGGGGTGGGGGTAGGCGTTAAAAATACATTTTATTGGGTAATTTAATAGATAACATAACTAATACTCGGTACAACCAGGGCCAGCGCGTCCATAGAGGCGACCTAGGTGGCCGCCTAGGGCGGCAGTATAGAGGGCGGCATCTGCGACACCTCCAGTACCACCTGCGTCCTCAGTAATGTCCGCGACACCTCCCTCACCACCCGCGTCCTCAGATATAATCGCGCATAGACGATAGAATAGAGAGGGCGGTGTCAGCGTCACCTCCATCAGCACCCGCGTGTCCTCCGTTATATCCGCGCATAGGGCGGCAGATTTGAGGTCCGCAACACCCTCGCGTCCTCAGTTATATCCGCGCATAGGGCGGCAGAATAAAGAGCGCAGTGTCCGCGACACCTCCCTCCCTCAGCACCTGCGCGTCCTCAGTTATATCCACGCATAGGGCAGCAGAATAAAGCGCGCAGCATCCGCGACACCTCCCTCCCTCAGCACTTGCACGTCCTCAGTTATATCCGCGCATAGGGCAGCAGAATAAAGCGCGCAGTGAACGTGACACCTCCCTCCCTCAGCACCTGCGCGTCCTCAGTTATATCCACGAATAGGGCGGCAGAATAGAGAGGGCGGTGTCCGCCAGTCCGCGACACCTCCCTCCCTCCCTCAGCACCCGCGCGTCAGTTATATCCGCGCATAGAGCGCCGGAAAAGAGGTCCGCGACACCTCACTTCATTTTCATAACCGGTCACTTTCGTTTTCACATTGGGGTTGAGGGCGGCGTGATCGTCCTCTGCCTAGAGCGGCAGTTCAGCTTGCTCCGGCCCTGGGTACAACTACAGTTTTTACATTACTGTAACGGTTGGGTTTAGGGTTGTAGTAGGGGTAGACGTTAATAAAATACAACAAATGAGAAATTTAATAAATAATAGAAATAATTTGCGTTAACTTCCAGCCGCAAACGTATCCGCTCTAGCAACAACTCAGTTCGCTGCTTTGGAAAGTTCTACCTTGGTGAACTCTGACCTGCACAATTGCATCACATGATTGTGTGAGACCAATCAAAGATCAAAACATGACCTCTCTAGACAGAAATTCAAAACATGGGCCAATCACTCGCTTTTTTTAATGTCTAATCATCTTTTCGCAGCACCTTACAACGGAATTTCGCATGCTCAAACTCTAGTGTGACCGCAGCATAAGAGCTTGATTAGTTAGCCCAGGTGTATCTGATTGGGGTTGGATATACAGGGCTCGAAATTGCGACCATTTTGGTTTCATATGCGCCCGAAATTTAAGCTATGCGACCTCATAATATATATCGGGAGCATTCGTGCGACTGCATATAACAGTTATAGTGCAACCTGTTTTTTTTTTTTCTTCTAAAATCGGTCTTCCCTGCCGCTATATTGGTTCATATTAGCTGTCAATCATTCAAGACTTTCTGCTGTCAGATGACAGGGAGGGAGCTTTTGAGACCGCGGGGAATGCAAACGGCTGAAGAGTGAAAAGTAAACTGGCTCTCGATGCTTTGCATGCACTGCGTGTTCCGCCAACACAATCTCACGGCAATTCATAGCATTTTCATATGTTTCCTCGTGAGATCAGGCTGCAACAGCGCAAATGTCCGCTAAAACACCATCGCCAAATAAGCTCGCCTTTACTGAGTTTAAACTGATGCGGGTTATAACAAAGAACAATATTGCGCCAGTGGTCATCGGGAGAATCCTGCTCTGCCCCCTTTATATTGGGCCGGCTGACTCGCATGCTTTTCCGCAAACACATAAAAATGTAATTCAGCGCGTAACAAGGCTGAGCATTAAAACGACACGAACCGAAACCAAAACTTTTATAAGTGAGACTTTTCCTTCTTTCTTTTGTCCGTTCTTTCTTGAGGTGTATATTATTCTTCTATTTAATTACTGATGACTGCTTTGCAGCTTTCAGCATTGACTTGAATGATTTATTATATTATTTTGTTTGTGTTGTAGCAGAAATATTATTTATTAAACTGAAATGCATATAAAAACAATAGTACAAAATAAATATTTCTTACTACAATGCTTCATTTGTGTTTGGTGCAAACCATCAATTTATTTTTCATAAAGTAATAGCAGGACTTTATATAGCAGATAACTTACATTAAAGCACATTCAAGGCAGCATAATAATGAGAAATATTATTCATTATTAGTATTATTGTCGTCATCGTCATCATTAATATTTTATAATTATTCAACATTCATTTAGGAATTATTGAACAAATATTAAGTCATCACAGCATTAGTTAGATAGTTGTTTCTGGGTTTTGTTAGTCCCAATTGATGTCGTTTTTAAATACAATAAATCCCTTAATATACAACTTGTCAAATATATCAATCATTTTTAGTGGGTGCTCCTAAATTTTTTCTGGTGCTCCTAAATATTTCAGATTGGGAGCACCGGTGCTACCAAGTAAGAAAGTTAATTTCGAGCCCTGGGGTCCGTTCTTCGTAGGTGGATTACTCAGTTAGCTGGATTTGATCCATGATCCGGGATCGTTTCGTTCTTCAAAGCTGATCCGAGAGTTGTTGTCATAGCAACAGTTCTGCTAAGTCAAACCTGATCGGGAGCAGGTTCAATTCATCTAAACAGGATTAGATCGGGTCAGTTCCAGCAAAGATAATACTGAAAGTATGTGCCGAATTCTGATATTTTCTTACAGTAGTAGTTATATACTCTTGGGAAAATGGTAAATATTTTTAAACCATATATATAAAGTTATAGTCATTAATAAAATAAATAAAGTTATACATATTAATAAAACTTATGCAATCTGCACCCCTGAAATGAAAGTACAAAGACTGCCACCTGGTGGTGCAAAGAGAAAACTTATTGATATAAACCATTTAGATCGCTTTAGTACAAATTGTGTATAATAGAAATGCACAATATGTGACTTTTTTAAAAGCAATAATACATTTATGCAGTCATAAACATGTTTTGACAGCTAATATGCTGGTGATTTGATGCTTTACAAAAGTTGCAGACGCCTTTACCAATATCAAAATGCTTTTGAAAACATCCAGTTATTCTTTACACCGATAAAAAATGTAGAGCTATTGATATGCATTGAAATACATGATGAATACTCTTGACAGATGAAAGTGTGAAGCCTGCAGCTCACAACAAATGTGTTAAATTATTGCGTGTTTTATTTAACAAGCCGTTTACTTCTAATTTGATGTTATTTTGCTCACATGGATAATTGAATATTAATCAGATGATGTCATTACGCTGCTGTGCCGTCAGCCAATCGTTGCATTGCTGATCATGATTTCGAGGATCGATAGATCTGTCCTTCACAACACACGCAGCGATCTCAGATCAGCTTATTCAGACATTCTAATCTGATTCGCGAACTTGTTTGAAGAACCAAATTAGCGAGAGATCAGTTATCAAGATTAAAAGATCCAGGATCTGCCAAATCATCTTAGATCATTTAAGCGAGGTACCAAGAACGGACCCCTGATATAGACTTTGCAGGACACCGGCCTTCCTGGTCCAAGTTTGGGTACCTCTGTCCTAACCTAACAAACCACCCGTCAATGGAAAGTTTATTTATTGAGATTTCTGATAATGTATTCATCTCACTGTTTTAATAACACTTGTGATTTGTCCAGGGTCACCAATAATGAACGATTTTGACAATTTAACAATTATTTTTAAAGGTGGAACCAGAAATAAAAAGAATGTGTGTGACTGACAGAATCTTTCTCTTGATCTAGATCTGGGATGGGAAACTCGGAGAGTCAGTATAGGATCCAGGGCACTAGAAGCAATAGCTTTATTATCCCTGACCGAGAGAAACCCTGTTCATTCAGCGTCCACTCCAGCAAAGAAGACGTTTTATCACCTTTAGGCTTTTGGAATGCTGGTTCAAGATTTTCTAGATTGAAATCCGGAAATGAAGGTGAAACTTCCTCCACGTCTAAGAGCAGCCGGGCGTTTATATCCCGCCAGTATGACTTCATCACCCAGAAACTAAAGAGTGGTAGTCAGTGGGATGAAGTTCCTGAGGACCTGTTGCCTGGTGGCTGCTTGATGTTGCCTTCGGAAAAGGACTGCTTGTATCGCAATCACAAGGAGAGGAGAAAAACATGTAATAAATATGCTCTTAATGCAATGAAGACACCTGAGAGAAGTCTCAGACTTGAGGACATTGAAGACCAGAGCAGCCCTAGGGTTGTCATAAAGAAAGATGGTAGCGTACGTGTGGAATTTAACAATAGTCCCAATAGTGCCCTTATTTTAAATAATTGCACTGAACCAGTTCAGCTCCTCAAATTTTCCCCCACCATGGAGTCCACTTGTGGTTTATCTGCTGCAGGACCCTCATTGGATTCTCATAATGGAGCAGCACAGGCAATGTCCAGCTTGAAAAGCAGCAAAGGTAGCTCTCTGAGCTCAGATGGCTCTTTGTACGACTTGCCTTGGAGGACCAGCGTCGAACTTAATGATTCAGACAATGCTTCTCCTGACCAGCAAAGGCAAACTGTTTCTACAAACACAGGCTTTTTTGATGAGCAGTTGCCAGCCATTACTACAACCGACCTCTACAGGGATCCCAGAATTGCTTCCACCTTCCCCACGGTCAAGGATTTGCAGTGTTCAAATGGCAGCCGTTCACACCACAGATCCTCCTTTGTGTCCGTGATGGAGGGACTCAGTTCAGAAGGGGTCCCAGAGGAACAGCAGTATTCCTCCTTCACCTTGCCTTGCCGGAAATCCAAAGCTTCTCCTGAAAATAATGGAAAGAAAGCGTCGATTAGGAGCAGATTTAGACGCATCAGTGACTGGACCGGAAGTCTGACCAGGAAAAAGAAGTTTCAGGTAAGAAAGCTTCGGATGGTTGGTTGTATTTAAGCTAAATCCTTTTAAAGATGATGTAAACGACCAACAACAAAACTTGATAGAAACTGTAGGAGAAACTATGGCAGAGCCGTGAACCCTTCAGCTCTGCTCTGGGGGACCCTGCAGAGTTTATCTCATGAAGCTGCAATAGCTGACCGGCCAGTTTAATTTCAGTTTAGTTTGCACTAATCTTGTTATATGACGTCAGCTCAACTTTAAAGGTGCAGTAGGTGATCTGCCAAAATGCTAATCGGATAGCATATTAGCTTTGGACGGCAGGGCGGGACTGTGTTTCAAAGCCACGCCTCTTGAAATCACGAGCGCGCCCAATACGACACAACAGCAGAGATGGATATTATTGCAACAGCAGACAACCCAGTTCATTCGCCAGTTGTGGTTGGCCGGGCGACGTGCAGGAATTTCACTTATTACTAAGCCACACTTACATGCCCCTGCTGAAAATCCAGCTTAAACCAGCCTAGGCTGGTTGGCTGGTTTTAGCTAGGCGACCAGGCTGGTTTTAGAGGGGTTTTAGCCACTTCCAGGCTGGTTTCCAGCAATTTCCAGCCTGGTCTTAGCTAGTCAGGCTGGGAGATGACCAGCTAAAACCAGCTTGACCAGCCTAGCCAAGCTGGAAGTCCAGCCAAAACCAGCTATATCCAGCTTAAACCAGGCTGGTCAAGTTGGTTTTAGCTGGATTTGGCTGGTCATTTTCCAGCCTGACCAACTAAGACCAGGCTGGAAATGGTTGGAAACCAGCCTGGAAGTGGCCAAAACCCCTCTAAAACCAGGCTGGTCAACCAGCTAAAACCAGCCAACCAGCCTAGGCTGGTTTAAACTTGATTTTTCAGCAGGGGCTATTTCAGACTGAATATTCAGAGTAGCGGTAAACAATATCGGGAGCGCATCACAGGCTGTCATTGTTCAGAAATGACCCAATAAACTTCACCTCAGCAAACAGGCTAGGCGGAATAGCGTTATTTTCTGATATTTTGTTGTTACACTGAATAGCGTTATAAATCTACATGATCGATGCTGTAAAAGCTCCCTTATAAAACTGAAAATAGTCAAATCTAGCTTCCACCCGGAGATTTCAGTGGCTGAATAACACGTCTGTGCATAGAACCCATTCATATCACAATAAACTGTACATCAGCTCTGTGTGACTAATATTTAAAACAGAACATTACCCCTCCAATAGAAATACTTAAGCCATGGTGTCGTCCTTCCTCCAGCGTGCAAAAGTAACTCCAATACTGATTTAGGAGTTTAAAAAGTTTCAATTGAGCATTTGATTTTGCCGCAACTGACAGTCTTGCGTGCACGTGTCGCTCATCTAGACATGCACGCGCGGCAGACATGCACACGCTAATGGCGGATATGCGTGACCAGAGATGCGCAGAAGCCCAAATCTGCATTTGTTGACTGTTACGTCCTTTTAGATGTTAATATTAAACTAGGAGTAGATGACAATAACATACATTAGTTTAATGTGTGTGACAAGCGGATGGAGAAAGAAATAAACTGAATCAAATAATCACTGCAATTATTTATTGCCCATATATCCCATAAAAACCAGTGAAAATATATTATACAGTGAAAGAAAAATATTTACAATGATTAAATAATGAATTACCTGGGGGGGAGAGGAAGTAGTTGAATGTGCTTAAATCAAAGAAATAAATATAACAAAACTCAGTAACTGTTTTCACCAAACTAAACTAAATATGAAAAGAAAAGCATGAAAAGAAACATCTTCAACATACCAAACGTCTTAACTAAACTGCTCTAACTAAAAACAAAACATACAGAAAACAGCACATTCTCCTGAACCTAATGAACTAATACAAAATATCAATCTGAGTGTTGTATATGTATATCGCGCGACTTACTCACTCCTACACCTCTCCGAGGCATCACTCAAACATGTCAGTTAACTGGACAATTTCACAAACATTGTTAAATCGCAAACTTTAGACAAGAGCATTAAACAAGCAAAACACCTTCTCTCAGACTAGCCCTCGCAAGAGAGACTGTCCTCACAGAGACCCACAGAAAGAATAAGAGGGAGAAGGAAAGAGAGAGAGAGAGATCGCCATTGCAGTTTGGGCTCGGCTTTTAAACGCTACGCCAACCAGCGATTGGTGGCGCAAACCCAGCGTCAGCGGCCAACGTCATCAGCACGAAATGCGGATCCTCCAATGCCGTTCGTACCTGTAACACATGCATGAAACGACACACCCACATACAAACGAACGCACACACTTATCCAAAATACGTTCTGCAAGGGAACGTTACATTGACTGACAGTTTAAGTTACTTATCGGAATTATAAGAGATGTCGGTCCGACTCTATTAAATTGGATGAACATTTTTTTTTTTATGCTTTATAAAAAAATAAATAGAAATATATTTAGATCATTTACTTTAATCATTACTATTAGACTGTGAAGAGACTTTAAAGCAGCACAACAAAAAATGTTTCTGAAGACAATCACCTTAATCACTTTTTTTTTACCATGGTATTATTAACTAGCTGAGCTAACTACATGGTACTGAAAACCTAGAATTGGTGCACACTAAGCTGAAACTTTACTGGCAAGCCAGCTAATGTGGCTTTATGGTACAGGGCCCAGAACACATTACCTGTGTATTTTATGATTTGTAAGCTGTATTTGTTGCTCCAGGTGTGCATTGTACATTTTGTACATCTTCCTCATCAAAATCTTTCACCCTTATTTGGTCTGATTTCTTACTCATTTTTCTGCTTGAGGGTTAAATTTGGGCACTCAAGTGACCGAGGTGTAAGCGAGAAAATACGGTCATTTTTTAAGATAAAAGATTTTTCTAAATAAAAGATAATTTAGACTCACTTCATAAATAACACAGAAATAATTAATGATTTCTTGTGCGGTACCAATTGACCCACGGACCGGTTCTGGTCTGCGGCCTGGTG